>NC_133502.1:174092500-174340000 GCF_049354715.1 Callithrix jacchus
GCCAGGGCAGGAGGATTACTTGAGGCCAGGAGTTTGAGGGCAGCCTGGGAAACACTGAACGCTGGTCTCAACAAAAAAATTTTTTTAATTAGCTGGGTGTGGTGGTGCGTGCCTATAGTCCCAGCTACTGGAGAGGCTGAGGTGGATCTCCTGAGCCCAGGGTTCAAGGCTGCAGTGAGCTATGACTGTGCCACTGCACTAGAGCCTATCTCCAAAAAAAAATTTTTTTAAAAAAAATAATAGCCCAAATTTGGGAACAACCTAGGTCTAACAACAACAGGACTGATTAAATAAAATACTGTGAAATAACCATAAAAATATTAAACGTGATATTACAAAAATATTTAATTTTACAAAACATGTTTATCATATGTTACTTTATGAAAGCAGCAAATTATAGCACATTATAAATTATAATTATAAAAATACAAATTATACAAATTATAATTTTAAAAATATAATAGGTGAGTGGGGTGACTATAGTTAACAATAATGTAGTATATGTAGTATATATTTCAAAACAAGCTAGAATAGAGGACATGAAATGTTCTCAATGTATAGAAATGAGAAATACTCCAGGTGGTACCCAAATACCCTGACTTGATCACTACACATTCTATGCATGTAACAAAATATCACATGTACTCCACAAATATATACAAACATTATGTATAAAATTTAAAAAGGTAAACCTAAGCAAAAAAAATACATAAAGGAATAGAGGAAAAAGACTGGAAGGTTATTTCTAAAATGTGAATAGTAGTTATAATTGATAGTGTAATTAAAGTGTTTTTATTTTTCCTTTGTGTTTTTCTGTATTTTTCAAATTTGCTATAACAAATGAAGGCCACTTTCGTAATTTAAAAACACCAGATAAACTTAAAAGTTCTCCTATTTCTTAATATGTCATTTTTTTGAGGTTACTATAATTAGCACACATTATGGCATCTCCAATGGGTCATTCGCATGCAATAATTTAATCAAAACCAGACACGATCTGTTTATGTAAACATATTTTCTTGTTAAGTAACCCTGCACCCTGGCATGTATACTCTGAAAGCAGTGCACAGGCTGTCGGGCTTCTTGAGCTGTCAGCCTACCTGACAGCTGGATTATATATAAGCTACCACTTTCCTGATTACTGGGAGCTAAGGCCTGGCTGCATCAGGAGGAATTTCAGGCTGGTCTTCTTTGCACATTTTTGTCCTACCAGTTCCTGCAGCTGCCTGGGAAACGTGGATGAGGGAAAACAGGGGAGTCAGGGAGTACCAGGAAGGATCCCTTATTCCTATAGATAACTCCCTGCTCCACTCTCAAAGCCACTAATCCCATCATCTGACATTTATTTTATTCCTTGGATCTTGCAGATATTTCTATTAAAATTAGCCTTCTGAAAGTAGCTTCTTAGAAGGACTTTATCCTTGAAGCCCAGTATGATGATGACTTCCATTTAATACATGCTCATTATGTGCCAAGCACGCTATATACCTTACCTCACTGAATCCTCACAGTAACCCCCAGAGGCAGATCTATTATCCCCAGTTCACAGATAGGGATGCTGGTTAGGAACTAACTTGCCTAAGATCACAAAGGTAAGTAGGAAGGGGGAAATGAAATCCAAGGGGGTCTTCCGGCTCTAAAGCTTGTCTGCCTTGAACCCTTCTTCCTCCTGCAAACTGTAAATTACTGGCCAGTTATAAAGAGGTCATAGTTTATACCATAAATAAAGGCTTTTTGTTGGTGGGGGGGATGTGGCATGTATGTACTTGGGCAACAAAGCTGCAGGATGCAGTATGTGCACATGGTACCCCAGAGCCCAAAGTACAAAAAAAAAAAAAAAAAAAAAGAAGAAAAAGAAAGTAAATAAATAAAGGCTTTTGTAGATTTGTGGATTCATCTAGAATCTGAATCACTTAACTTCTATAAATTCAAAATGAAAATAATCTGAAACTATTTATTTTAACAAAATTCACACATACGAAATATTTCATGCTCTGGCTGCATTCTGGGTCCATGGTATTATCATTCCCTCTTATCATCCAGGAAGGATCTTCCACCTTTCCTTAGGAACGTTCCTAATATTCTATGCTCAATTTAGTCAGTAAGTGAAAATCTGCTAGTTTTTTGTCCTGCGTACTCCCTGCTTATCCATCAAAGCTAAAGAACAACTTGGAAAGCCGTTTCTGAACCTAGCAAAGGACCAGTGGTAACAACCTGGGGGAAGGCAGGGTGGTTAAGCTGTATATGAAACTTGATATCTAAATCCAAATGGAAAACTGCTTTTTATAAATCTGCATTTCTCTCCTTAATCCTCGCCCGAATAGTGGACAACTCAGAGAAAGATTATAGTATTTCTCACATTTCTCCCCACCCACAAAAAAAGGCCAGATTGATAACTTCAGGCCTTACTGTGTAATGAGAGGCAGGGTATACATGAAAGGCAATATAGCCAGGTGGTTAAGGGCATCAACTTGGGGCCCAACTGCCTTGGCCCAAGTCCTGGCCAAGCAATTTTGCTGTATAACTTCGAGCCAACTTAAAAACTTATCAGTTTTCTTCATTATAAAACAGGGGACAGTAATAGCACCTACCTCACAGGACTGTCTAAAGATTCACTGAACTAATAGTTATAAGGCAGCTGGACCAATGTCCAACACATTAATAGTGCTATTTAAGTATCAGCTATCACCATCAGACTGTAATAATACTAAGAGATCCTAACATCATGGACAATCTACCACCATCACAGGCCCTACTATGTGGCAAGTCTCTGTGCCAGGTCTTTTATGTATAGATCATCTCATTCACTCTTTGGTCATCGTAAGATGTAAAGAGTATAAATCCATTTAACAGAGGAGAAACTGTGATTTGCAGAGGTTAAAGAACTTGCTCAATGTCCTTCAGGAAGTACTAGAAGTAGAAGAATTCATACCTAGCGCAGCCCAGGCCTGCACTCTCTATATCACATTATCAACCATGGCATCTCACTCACACCAAGTTCTAGATAAATGCCTACTGACTATAGTCAAGATGATAACCCAGACCTATTATGTATCAATCTCCATCAAATACTTGTTTAATTTTTAGGAGGCTGACACAGGAGGAAAATAGAAAAAGAAGCCAAAATAGCAGTCTTTTTCAAAAAGACAAACCATGAGGTCAGTTTCTAGGAACAGACTTTTTGCCAAAGAAATTATTATATAAAGTATAATATTACTCTTTCGCACTGAAAAGGACTTAGTTCTCAAGGCAACATCCACACTTTGGAAAGAGGATTTAAAAAGTCACAGCTGTGCATGAAACTGCATGTCCTCCACTTCACAGAAGAGAGGAACACAAAAGGAAGATTCTGGGAAGCAGTTCCCCTGTAGCATTGAGAAAGCCTGCTTGGCCATTCCAATGATGTATTTATTGCAGTAATACCATGTCACCAAATGGCCTAGGAACAAAATACTGCTCTGGGCAGTTTGGGAGGGTTCCAAGTCATAATACCCAGGCAGGATTTTTATGGGATTTTGTAAACCTCAGACAAACATCTCAGCACACAAGTTTCAAAGAAAATCTGTAGAATCTGTTGGTTGGTGGCCACAGGCTTAGCGCAGCTTCCTTGATCCCTTTAACCCCTGACTGAAACGTAAAAGGTTTTAGCATGTAATTCTTTAACAGCTGCAAGCTAGCTGAAAGCTGAAATCCAATGGACAGCAAGTGCCTGCCAAAATCCGAAGAGAGGGAAGACATACTGTCGCCTCTTTCACTCTGTGTATTCTTTCTAGACACCCATGGGAGAAACTTCTTTCAGACCTTGGTGTCAGGAAAAGCTGTGCTTCTCTGGAGCAAAGGGCTTGCTTTTGTATCTTTAGAAAGTTTAACATATATCTTGTGACTAGCTGTTACCATGTCCCTTTCTCCTTTGCCTATCAGGAAGCTCAGCACTAAATGTATGCGTGGCTATGGTGACCTGGGCATGCATTTTTCTGCCAGTTCCTCCTCCTTGGGACTCGAAAACGTATTGTTTAATTTTTATGTTCCTTTTCCTTTCATGTAGTTTACTGGTTCGTGTATTTTCTTAAGAGGTGGGGTCTCACCATATTGCCCAGGCTGGAGTGCAGCGGCTGCTCACAGGCGCAATCCCATTACTGATCAGCACAGGAGTTTTGACCTGCTATGTTTCCAACGTGGGCCGGTTTACCCCTCCTTAGGCAACCTGGTGGTTCCCCACTCCTGGAAGGTCACCATATTGATGCTGAATTTGGTGTGGACACTTAACAGCATAGTACTGATCTAGGCTATAACCCAGAAATCCTGGGCTCAAGCAATCCTCCCACATCAGCCTCCTGAGTAGCTGGGACCACAGGCATATACCCACTGTCCTCTGTGGTTCATGTATTTTTCAATCTATTATAATAATTCCAAATATTTTTGGGATCAAGGTAGGACATAAATGAATTAACCTGTCATTATCATTGCCGACCATAAGAACAAGTCTGAGAATCACCTGTGCAAGGAAAAATGACCAAGTCAAAGGCTGAACACTCATGGTTATGTCTTCATGTCAAATATTTTCCATTCACCAACTTAAAGAGCTACTTTAATATGAAAGAGCTTCTCAGAGCCAGAAAAAAGCTAAGTGTGAGCAGTAAGAGGAAAGGCTAGGCTTGAGCAGAACATCTCTGGCATTTGTGCCCTGAGAGGGAGTAACACTGCCAGCTGTGCATCCTGGGAAAGGAATTTAATCTCATCTGTAAAATGGGGATTACAGAGCTTCCCTCGGAAGACTGCTGTGAGAATTAAATGAGACAATCCAGGACTTCCCTTAGCAAAGTGCTCGGCCAATGAGAGCTACTATTATGGCAAATACAGACTGAAACAGAAACTGCTGTGATGAGCTTTAGGTAGATCCCTACCTAGCCTATGAGTCACAACAGGCTTACAGGCTTACCAGGCCTGGCACACCAGGGCAGGGAATGCTGGCATCAAAGCAAATATCTGTACTCGTTCCCTCATGTGTCCACAGTAGGGGTGCAGGATGCATATCTATTTAAACAATCAGCATTTAAGATTAGAGACTTGCTCAGCAGCCAGGATTCCTACGGTCCCCTAGTCTCTCAGGTCCTACAAATATAGTCTAAAACGGACGAGTAAATGTCAGAACCCCCAGAACAAACCATAGCAGCACACATATCAAAGGAAATGTGATGCTGGGTCTGAGCTCACATGTCCACCCCACACGGTCTTGGCTTCTTCCACACTGAACTTCCCATGGTACACGTGGGCTCATCAGTGCCTTCTGGCCTCTGCACGTGCTATTCCCTCTTCCCTCTTCTTTGCCTAGCTCTGAGTCCTCCCAGACAACCTTGTTCAAATGTTTCCACCTCAGGGAAGGGAAGGGTGGAGTCATCTGTCCCCTCCTCTGTGCTCCCACACAGTGCCTTGTTTCTACCTTGGTAGGAGCACTAATGGGGCTCTTGTATAATTTACCTGCTCGAGCTGTCTCACTGACTCTTCTAGTCTCAAGGCAGGGATGATTCATCTCTGTGCTTGGTGCATCACTGATGTTCAAAAAATGTTGGTTAGATGGATGTCTGGATGGTAGTGTAGCATCACATATGCTTTAATATCTGTGATGTCATGGTTTGTTCTGTGGGTTCTGACATTTACTTGTCATTTTTAGACAATATTCGTAGGACCTGAGAGACTAGGGAACTGTAGGAATCCTGGCTGTCGAGCAAGTCTCTAATCTTAAATGCTGCCTGTAGCTTAAAAGCAAGCTTGTTCAAGGCGGAGCTGAGGCTAAGAAGCTTGGCCCAGACTGTTGGTCAAGACTTGGATTTTCTCTTATAAGCAACGGATGCTAGCAGGGCAGGGAAGTAACACAATCAGCTTTACACTTTGGTGAGATTCTTCTGGTGGCACTGCTGACAATGGGCTGGTGACTTATGACAGGAAGACCCATTTCAGGATTGTGCCAAGCCTTGACTGTTCTATGGCAGGGCTGACTGAATCTGCGTTCCTCACTAAGCCAAAGCCACCACCTGATGCTGTCCATTTCAGAGCTCGGACCCAGCATCAGCTATTCTAAAATGTCTGCATTTAGTGTCAGCTCCATCGCTTATAACTCTTCCTCTAGGGGCAACTACAATCATTTTCTGCTTGATCTTAATATAAGCACTGAGCTATATTCAAGTGATAACCGCTGTAGCTTATACTCCCTCTGAGGCTCAGATTGGATAATTTTGAATTTAAATAATAAAAAAGGAATAAGCTGACATGAAAATAAGGTCACACTTTAGCTTCTTCTGAGCCAATACACCCATTTGCTCTCAGTGAAACAGCTGAATATAATCAAATTAAATACAATTCCTATTACAAAAGAAGAAAGACCAAGGCTGTTCCAATAAACCAATTCTTCTGCCTAGTTAAACTGCAAAACCTTCAGGAAAGGTTTTGAAAGCATGACCCATCAGTTCTAATTTTTAAAACTTATCCTTTCAGTCAACACTAGAAAAAGGCCCATTCCAACTTTTATCTTTGCTACAAAGTGCTGTTATCTTGGCTTGATGTCAGGAGCTCTATCTCTCTTTCCGCTGACAAGCAGAGACGAGAAAGATAAGATTGGAAACGAATCTCACTTCTCTGAGTAAATAAATAATCAATACTCATCTAAATGTAAATGAGAAGGTAGCCCCCTCTGATAACAGCACTCTTATCAGAGAGCCAATTTTCTTCAGACATTTGGCCTCAACCAAATCACCATCATTCAGCCCCAGCCTAACGGCAAAAAAATCGTAACTAAATTGAACCGATCACCAGAGATCAACTAAGTTTGGCCCTGGCCACTTCAGGTTCAAATGTTTGGGAATGCAATTTTGCCCCCATTAACTTTCAATATCAATGAAGAACAGACTGGTCAAGGGGCCAGTCGGTGCAATAAACAAAGCCTAGCAAGGGGGCCAGCCAGAAGATGAGGAGGAGTGGGCTTCAGAGTTTAAACAACAACAATGTCACGATGGAAGCAAGCCCCAAGACTTCGAAGGGAAGGCCGCTTCTGTGAGCTGAGCAGAGGGCATTCTTTCCCCTAAGGCTTGCCTGAGACTGAGAAGACATTTAATTTGGCTAATGATGAAGATGATGATAATGATGACTAAAGTTTATTAAAACAAATATAAAGAAAAAAGATATTAAAAAGCTACTGTAGCTAAAAATAACCTAAGCTTTAAATGATCAATTTTCTCCAACTAATTTGTCTTAGACTTACATCTGACCCAGCAGTGCCGCACTGACCTGATTTTACTGAAAGAAGACGCCGTCTATAAGACAAATCACTTTCAAACCACTGCACTGGGGTTTCCATTTCTTTGCTGCAAGACTCAATTCACTGCTGATGAGAGTATTGGGGAAATTATGACCATTATTGATAGGACAGCAAAACCACTTTCACACAGCAGTCTTCAAGTCGACAGAAAGCTTGCACTAGACCATTAATGAAGGTGTCAGCCTAAAACCAGAAATTAAAGACAAAGGCTGGAAGAGGCCTAATTTTTAAAGCATGTTAAGGATACCAGACACACAGAAGCAGCAGCCATTCATCCCTTAAGAGTAACAGAGCTTAAATAAGGGTGAGCAGAGGAATGGGCCACTCTGCTTGTGATTAAGGAAAGAAATGCTGCTTTTTTGGCCTGGCCTTGGAGTTCCAAGACCATAGGCTCTCAATGTTATCTGCTCACAATCTTCACCAGCCAAAGGAGGCCATCCATGTTTGGTGTGAGACAGAACCACCCAATGTTTTACAGTCTTTACTGCTGCTGTGAGCATCTGATCGTAGAAGGCAGATGTGTGGCAGTTAGAGTGTGGGTTTTGGAGTCAAAAGGACTTGGATTGAAATCCTGGCTCTTTTACAAGTTACGTGACCCTGGGCAAATTAGTGGATCTAAACCTTCACGGAGTAATTCCCCAGATTATGTGTAACACAATGCCTAGCACATAAGCACTCAATAAATGTCAAGTTATATTGCAAATTTGATAAAATCATCAATTTGCCCTTTTTGAAAACAAGTCAAATACTGCTTGATTCCTCGATTATAATAACAGCATCAGCAACTGACATCGAGGATTTTCCTGGCCCTTAACAAAGTGCCTTCCACGCATTTGCTTTCTGGATCTTCATAAAACTCCATGCGGTAGGCCCTACTGATCCCCACTTTACAGAGGAGGAAAATAAACCTCAGCGCAGTTAAGTCATGTACCTATGGCGAGGCCAGGGCGAGAACGCAGGTGTTTCTGATTCCAAAGCCTGTGTTCATCACCACTCTGCTATGCTATATCCCATAAAGAACAGTATAGGTTTTGATCTTTGCATTTAAAAAAAGAATTGTAAGGTTTAGATGATTTATCAGTTCAGAAAGGAGTAAAGAGGCTGGGTGGGAGGCCAGGTAGCAGGGAAGAGTATGGGAAGTTGATCTTGAGGGGGTCAAAACTGAGAGTCCACCAGCCCTCACAGCAGGTATGTCACATGAACACCAGCTGCTTGCCCTGGTTTTTCCAGGGTTGGGGTGGGGGTACTTTTTCCAAGTTAAGTGATTTATAGACTTACTGCCTCAATCCACACTTCTGAAAGTGTGATTTTGTTAGGATTTAACTATACCCTTTTCTAGCCTTGTTACAACTTTTTTATTGCAATAGAAAACATTTACTGGAAATACGTTACTGCTATTACCAGGTCATAAAAAGAAAAATAGTTTATGTATTGCCATCATTTCCAATCATCAATCAGAAAGTGCCAAGAGGAGGAAGGGAAAGGGCGTACGGCCGAGATTTCCTTCTTTGTGTGGGAGAAAATGTAGAAGCATCATAATTCTTTAGAACAAATTTATTCTTGAATACCTAGCCTCACGAATGGGCTCCCGGGAGGAGCGAGGAGGCATCCTTTTGGCATATCCCCTCCTCTCTGCAGCCCTGCCTGAATCCCTGTCAGAATTAAGAGCTCCTTCATCCCACCTTCCTTGGGACCTTGCTTTTCTCAGTGCACCGAGCATGCTGACTTAGAAGCACTTTTGTCTATTTGTCATTCCCCGCATCTCACCAGCATCAGAGCACTCTCTGAAGACGGGGTAGGTGGACTTTCTAAAAAACTCAACTCTGTCTTCCAGGGCTTCAGCACAGCAATAAGGCTCTTCATTGGTGCTCAATAATCTTTGTTAATTAGAATGAGGTAGCATTGATTTTTTAGATCTTTGTTAAACAGAACGAGGTGGCACTGGTGGTTTTCAATGCAACAAGGTGGCACTGAAAATTGAACTCAACAACCTACTTCTTGTAGCTAATATTCCTAAGAAATAGTAGCCCAAGTACACAATGATGTATGTTCAAAGATCTTCCTTACAGTACTGTTTTAATATAAAACATTTCATAAACCTAAAAGTTTACCAGTAGGAAACTATTAAATTATGGTATATCTATATACTGGGGTGTCCTGTAGTTGTTATAAGAATAAACTAAATTGATTGGGTACAGTGGCCCACATCTGCAATCCCAACACTTTGGGAGGTGCAAGTGGGAAGATCACTTGAGACCAGGAGTCCCAGACCAGTGAAACCCATCTCTATAAAAGAAAAAAAAAAAAAAAAAAAATTAGCTGTGGTGGTACGGAGCTGTAGTCCCAGATACTTAGGAGGCTGAGGTGGGGGGACTGCTTAAACCCAGGAGTTCGAGGTTACAGTGAGCTATGATGGTGCCACTGTACTCCAGCCTGGGTGACAGAGCAAGTAAACAAAGCTAAGTTAATAGAAATAATTTGATGATACATTATTAAATTTATAAGTTTTTTTTTTTTTTTTTTTGAGACGGAGTTTCGCTCTTGTTACCTAGGCTGGAGTGCAATGGCGCAATCTCGGCTCACCGCAACCTCTGCCTCCTGGGTTCAGGCAATTCTCCTGCCTCAGCCTCCCGAGTAGCTGGGATTACAGGCATGCGCCAACATGCCCGGTTAATTTTTTGTATTTTTAGTAGAGACGGGGTTTCACCATGTTGACCAGGATGGTCTCGATCTCTTGACCTCGTGATCCACCGCCTCAGTCTCCCAAAGTGCTGGGATTACAGGCTTGAGCCACCGCGCCCGGCAAATTTATAAGATATAGAATGTGTAGAGTATGCTACATGTTAATAAAGTAAAACCCCGATTACATAGGTGCAGTGATGTGTGGATTTGTGAAATACACAACACAATCTAGAGGTTTGTGAACCAAACTGTTCTTACAGCTGTTGTTTTACCTACAGTAACCTGTGAAGAAGGTGTAGCAGCAAAGAAGATGGCTTTTGATTTTTACTACAGATTCCTATCATGTTTGGGTTTTTGACAGTAGATGATTATAGGTATTACATTTATCATTTTAAAAATTCAATTTTAAAAAATGAGGTGGAACAAATCTCAGAGATTATTCCAGCTAGACCACACTAGAGAAGACTGTGGCCCCTGGAGCCACCCTGAGTCTCCTCTCACAGCATCTGGTTCCTCACACACGGTGCGGGCTCAATGGCTCTGGAGAGACAGCTAAACGGTTGGGGAGCCAGAAACTAACTTGGGATAGAGCCTGTTCAAGGGTTCCTGAGGCCCACAGTCAAGCCACAGGCAGATCACAGAAGCTTCCAGTGCTGCTCAAAGGGGCTGTGCAGGCAAAGGTGAAGAGGACTGACTGGAGCATCTGGGGCAAGACTACAAAGACTGTTTACAGCTAGGTGTGGTTGCTCATGCCTGTAATCCCTTTGGGACCACAGCACTTTCGGAAGTCAAGGCAGGGTGGATCGCTTGAGGCCAGGAGTTCAGGAACAGCAAGATAGTATGATCCCATCTCTACAGAAAATAAAAATTAGGCTGGTATGGTGGCATGCATTTGTCTTAGCTGCCTGGAAGGCTGAGGTGGGAGGATTGCTTGAGCCTAGGAGATCATGGCTGTAATAAGCTATGATCACACCACTGTGCTCCATCCTGAATGACAAAGCAAGACCCTGTTTCTCTAAAAATACAATAAAAAATATATATGTATTTATAATTTAAAAAATTAATAACAAAAACTGTTTACAAATGCAGGCCACAACTGCAGACCAAGGGCCAGATCAATTCACTCCTGTTATCACCACAGCCACAGCCAGATAACTATGCCTGCCCCAACCTCCTCATGGATTCTACACAGAGCCACCAAAAACAAAGGGTACCCCATAATGTCTCTGATTGGTCTTCTTCTAGGGCAGTTCTGAAGCCTCCACACAGGCTTTGAGACAAGTGGTGGTCAGAAGTCCATTCTTACAGTCTGTGGGTAGAGAAAAGGTCTGGATTTGACCCCTGCCTAGGCTTAATATAGTGTATATCTAGGGAATGTTCTGCAAACTCTGCAGACCCCAGCACATTTGAGACAGTATGATGTAACACTTATGAGCCAGACTCCTTGGGTTTGACGTCTCAGCTCCACCACTCACATGCTGTGTAATCCTGGGTAAGTTACTTAGCCTTTCTGTGCATTACTTTCCCATCTGTAAAAATGGGATAACAGCACCTATATCTTAGAGTTATTGCAAGGATTCATTGCGTTAATACAGGTAAACAGTGTAAGGAGAAAGGATGCCTGACCCACAGTTTTCACAGTCTGTAGCTTTAGCTGTGCTGTCATGCCTGGGTTGTTGCTTCTGCTTTCTAAGCAGCACTCGGCGAGAGAAGGGTCTCTAGTTCTCCAGCAGTGGCTGAAACCTCCAGGTCAGTCTTACTCATCTCATCTTCCTCCCCTCTAATGATACAGTAATCCAGAAATATCCTCCAAACCATGCCGTTTCAACTGTCTGTGCCTTTCCCCACACTAGTCCCTCAGTTTGGAACAATCTTCTCTCTACTTCACTTCTTTGGTCTATGTTTTTTCCCATGCAAGTAATCAAAACTGCTTAGATGCCACTGTCTCCAGACTTCTTTGTGCAATCCACACTAAAAAGATCTCTTATACTACATATATGCAAGTTGAGAATGGAGAGCCCATTTCAGCATGTCTACATTCCTAGGACAGCTTCAGCATACAGGTGTGTTGAAGTGATTATTTGGTGATGAAACAAGCCCAGCCTGCTTAGCTACATCCTGACTACTTCTTCCTCCACAGCAGACTTGGAGATCTCCCTTCATCTGACCCCAAATGCTTCTACTGTTTGGAGATTTCCATTAGTGTCCCAACTCTGATGGGGTTTCCTAGGGATGAATGGAACTAGCGTGGATCTAGCTGACTCAACTGGACATTGACTGGAGAATGGAAGACCATCACTGACAGGGTCCAACCCCTCATCCTGATCAGTCTGTTTCTCTTACCCAGGCCCACCTTTGGTAGCCACCTATCCCAACATGTATCCTACCAAAGTTATCGGAGCCACAACACACAGGCCTAACTGGAGCCCACTCAACATCAGAACAAGAAGAGGTAACACATGTAAAATCCAAAACTTCAAAACTTGCAGAAGGTTGGGAGCCACTGGACAGGAGCCTCATATACGTCGCCGTGGGCAGAGAGTGTGCTAGATGGCCCAGACCCTTCACTACCATGAGGAGTGCTAACAGTCTACATCCTGTCACTATGCAGCCAGCGGGAATGTACTTCTCTTTGGAGAAAGAAGCCCCATATTAATTTGTAAAAGAGGAATTTTTTTTCCTTCTTGAAGTCCAGATATCACTTGTTAGACAGGTTGGAAACCTTTACCACTGTCCCTAAGAATCCAATTTTTCAATCCAATCTGTTTCTCTTAACTTGAGTCACTGTGACATTACCAAATTTTACATACAGTTATCTGTTGCTCTGTAAAGAAATACAGATGGTTTTTGTGGAAATAAACAGTCATTTATTTTAAACAATTGTAAAATAGTTTATGGAAACCAGTGGAGTAATGCATTCAAATAAATGCCAAAACTGGTTGATGGGGATCCAGGGTGCTAAATCACAGTGCGGAGGAATTTAGCTGTGGGGAACAGACAGTAAATCCAGAGTGACAGAATTTCCCGTGATGGCAAAGGTTTCTGACATCCAGTCCAGTACTCAAAACCCACAGCAGTTCAAACCCATTTTCCTTAACACTGCCTTGACAGCCAGTGAAATTAGTGAATTTAGTCACAAGCACCTAAGGACAAAAAACAGAAGAAACAAAAATGAGATTTCATTTGTCTGCAGCCTTCTCTGGGCTATATAAAAGTGGTGACTCCAACCTGAGTCAGTGGAGAGCAAGCTTAGAGCCAACTGTTTTCAGTCAGCAGACTTTGTTATGATACATTGGAATCTGAAGACTTTCTTTCACATCTGCTTATGTCAGAGGCTTGAGTAAACTACTTCCTCTCTGAACCTCAGTCTCTTCCTCTGTTAAATGGGGATAATACAGTGGTTGTATGTACTTGACAGGATGTTGAACAGATTCAGTGAGGCACCAGGATTAACTATTCTTTGGCAAGCTTGATGCCAGTGGCCCTGGTGGAAGGGGTCCTAGGCCTGGGTGGGACAAAAGGCTACACAGGGCCTCTTAGGGACTTCTACCAACTCTTCAGCGAAGCACCACTGCCAGTGAAGGGTTGGACCAGCCTTTGCAGGAACAGAGAGAATTCTAAGCCCTTTTTTGCTTCCAATTTTACAGGACAATCAACTATAAACTTACTACCCCCTTCCATTCTCAAACCAGGCTTTTTCCCTTGTAACTGTGTTTCCAATGACGACACCATGATTCCCTCAGTGAATTAATTCAGTTGTTCATCAAACATTTACCAAACTCCTACCATGTGCCATGTCCTGAGCCAGACACTGTAGATATAAAGATGAACAAGACTCCATATCTGGCCCCTAAGGACCTGGCATAGTGAACACGGCACTCTCAGGTTTGGAATACCTCTTAGCCTTCCCCCTTATTGTTGACACTAAATCAGCTCCCAAGTTCTGCAGACTCTACCCACTTAATAGGTCTCCATTGCATTCCTTCCCACTCAGGCCACAGTAATGGTTTCCCAATCTTCTCCTGGCCTCCAGCCACCCACTCCTTTACTCTATTGTTAGAGAGTGTTCTCCAGAGCCAAATTCTGGTAGATTCAAGGTATCACTTTCATGCTTAAAATCCTTTCACAACTTCCTTGCAGGCTACCAGTTTAGACGCAAAGTCCTTATCCTACTCTCAAGGCTTTCTAATTTCCTGTCCATCCTAATTTCTGGTCCATCAATGTCCTCTATAGGACATTGTCCAAACTAGTCTCACCGTTCAGTGCATGTACGTCCTGGTTTCCTACCTCCATGTCAGTGCTGCGCCCTTCCCTTCACCCAGACTGACTCCTCCGATTTGTCAAAATCACATCCCTCCTTTTTGATCATCCCCTAAGTCTTATCTTTTCTCCTTCTGACCCCGTGATATCAGGCCCAACCAGAGTCCCAGACTGGCCTCCTTCTTTTTCCCACATAGGGAAAGTTGCACCAGTTAACACCTACAGGCTCTGTTTCAAGGCAAGAGGATTTCTGCAATCCCCAGCCAACCAAAAACAGGGCTTCCTTTTAAAAAAATCTCGCCTTGGCCTTCAGATTTCATTCAGTTAACTGGTCCTTGCTCCTGGCCCAACCCTGCCCAGAACCCTGCCCTCAGTCCTGACATCATGCTAGGTTCTCAGTGGGCCTCTCTGAAGATGCTGCCTGCCTGCCTGTCTGCCTGCCTAGATTTCCTTGTGCATAAATCATGCATTTAATTTCTCTAAATTCAACCATATTTACTAGGTAGAAATGAGGGAAAAAAAGAGAGAGAGACCTGACTAAGAGCACAATTTAAGCAGTTGGGAGATTTCCACTTGCCATGACTCTCAGTGATCCAATGAGCCCCAAGAGTGTGAAAATGAAGCAGGAGTCCTGAATTCATCCTTTCAACTATGGAACCTTGTAAATGTGTGATAAATGACTAACTGCATTAAATGGGTAGATGACAGTATCTCAGTCTTTCTAGATTAAGTTTGATTTTAGCATTTAAAAATATGTGCTTTTAGCGGTTATGATGCTAGAGAAAACAAGTTGTGTGAGTTTAATGAAAAAATTAGAATACATTGCCTCTGATGAACATTTTTAAAGAGATTTTCTTTCCTACAGGTAATTTTGACATCGAGGTTTTTACTCACCTGTTGCCTTTGTGATCCAACCTTGGATAAGCTGTGGCTCTTGGTACGGCCACCCACTGATGCTGAGCATCATCTGCTTCCCTGGTCCTTGATGCCAGGACCTGCAGTTCCCACTCTGTACTTGTGCCCCCACCCACAATCCTGCTGCTGATTGCCCATCTGCCCTGTTCCCTGCTGTGGTGGCCAGATCGTTCAGAGATTGGCTCCACCTGCCAACGGGGCTTCTCTCTGTCTGTCCCATCTTCCTTCTAATGACCATTGTGCCAACTGAGGTTGTGTTTCAAGTCAGAACACAAGCCTTGGTAAGTACTTACTTAGTTTTTATTTTTTAATGTACATAGAGAGGCCAGGCTTGAGGACTACAACCTAGGAGCATAGATTCAGGTTGCCCTGAATACAGTCCCAGCACTTTAATTACCGCTACCCTGTCCAGCTTTATAATAGCTATTTAAGCTCTCACCTCAATACGCCCCACTAGAAGGATTGTGATAGCGGGGTTCAAATTCAAGCTCTATCACCAATTCATAAGACCTTCAGAAATTACTTACGTGCTCTAAGTACTGTTTTCTTATCTCTAATGGGGGATGATGATAACCTCTAACTCATATTTATTATACAGAATAAGATAATAACACATGTAAAACAGTCTGGCACACAAATGCTCAATAAATAGCAACTATTTCTCATTATATTAATACAATTTTGCACATTTTGCTATGTTCAACTCTCAAGCTATAAAACAGATAAGAAGCTGAATTATATATCCTGTTTTATTTTAAGCCAATTGTGACTTATAACCAAATATGTTAAAATATGCTTCTTTTTGTGCTACAAACAAAACAAAAAGGTAAAAACAATGGGGAAAATGGCAGAAGAAGAGACGTGGCTGCCAGCCATTTTCCTTTCTCAGAGTTTTCTTTCTTGTTAGATCTATTATCTGGGAGCTGGGCTGCCCTGCTGGCTTTCCATTTGCCTTGCTAATAACAGTAAATCCAGCAGCTTCCACTGCAGTTCCTGTCTCCTTCAGCTGACTCCCAGGCCAATCAGCATTTCCTCTCTGCTAATGTCAGATGTTCCCTGGGAAGTCCTGCTGAAAAGAAAATTTATGACTAAAGTTTCTACAGCTTTTAACCCTTCTACAAATCCTGCTTCAGATGCAGGGTGCTCTGGAGGAAGGCTAGGTCATTCCTACACTTGCACTCCTATGTTCTTGCTGATGCTCTACTGCTCTGACAAGCGGCCTCGGACCCCTGGAAAAGCCCAAATGAGCAGCTGGGCAGACAGATGCACACATTCTGGGCTGTACCTAATATGTGGACTCAATTTGAGCTGGGTTCCTTAGCAGCTAAAGTCTCTTTTGAACTATGACTCAAAGCAGTCATATGCATACAAAAAGCATTAGATCACAAAATTGTGAGTCTGACTGGGTTTCATGGCTGAAACTGAAAGGAGGGACCAGGAATAACACTTACTGAGTGATAAGATAGTAACAGCAAAGACTTACTGGTTACTTGGTGCTTTGCAAGGATCTCTGCTTAATTCTCACAATAATGCTATGAAGAAGACATTATTATTTTCATTCATAAATGAGGAAAATGAAGTTCAAGCAGGTTAAGAAACTTTCAGAGAGCTAGAAAAAGCAACAGGAGGCCAGGCATAGTGGCTCATGCTTGTAATCCTAGCACTTTGGGAGGCCGAGGCGGGTGGATCACCTGAGGTCAGGAGTTTAAGACCAGCCTGACCAACATGGAGAAACCCTGTCTGTACTAAAAATACAGTATTAGCCAGGCGTGGTGGCACATGCCTATAATCCCAGCTACTCGGGAGGCTGAGGCAGGAGAATTGCTTGAACCTGGGAGGTGGAGGTTGCGGTGAGCCGAGATCATACTGTTTGTACTCCAGCCTGGGCAACAAGAGCAAAACTCCATCTCAAAAAAAAGTAACAGGAACAGGGGTGGAACCAGGTAGGTCTTCTAGAAACCAGGTCTTAACAAAGCTCCATGGTTAAGGCTACCAACCAGAAAACCATCATATGATTGGGACCTTATTTTACTGAAGAGAAGATTAAAGCAAGGAGCTCAAAAACAAAGAATAACCAGTTTTAAGCCATCAGAGGAAGCATGATCTTCTGATCCACAACAGCCACCTCCTGAAATAAATCCTCCAAGGGTCACAGAAGAGGAGAATGCACTGACTTAGGCTTTTAGGAGACAATGGGGTGGCACTCCACAATCTCTTCAGTGGAACGGAGAACAAAGGCTGTCTGCCGAGGCTCAGGCTTGCTGACAAAGGTGGCAGTGGTGCAGCAGCCACTGCCAGACCCTTACAGACCTTATGTTCTTGGCACAGAAGGATCTCATCACAGGGCTTTCATTGTAAGTAAGTTCAAGACTTTGGGGATGTCTGCATGCTGGCTCCATAGGCTTTTCTATGACCTCTTCTCCACCTCTCCACAGAAGTTAGATGATATACCTAACCAGACCAGCAAATCCAGTAAACTAATTTTTGTCCCAGTTTAAAAAATAGAATGCCAAAATGTATATGTGACAGCTGTTTGGGACTCTAATGTTATGGAAAAGCAGCTGTTTTCATTTATATTTAAGATATTAGTCATTCTTAGAATGGAACAGAGTATCCAGCTAATAGCTTATGCTCTAACCTATGGAAAATACAGGTCACAAAGTGTTGGCAGAATCACAATACAATAACTATACTCATATAACATTTTGGTCTTAAAAAGTTTGAAAATGTTTATAAGAAGAAGCAACTATTTAATGATGATGTTCTCAGAGAAATCTGATATCCAACATGATGAAACGAATGGTTGCTTTTAGGAGAAAGTACATTTTCAAATAGACACAGTCCATGTAAGTAAGGAAAGAAAGATCCTTCTAAGCTGTAGAATTTGAAAATAAGCTGTTTTCTTTTTAAAAAATTTAAAAATTAACTTTAATCAAAGTAGCATATATATAGTTTCAAGAGTAAATAATGCTGTTAAGTCCTTTGATGAAAAAGAGTAATTCCCTGTCCCATTCTAGAGTCCCTCCTTATAGGCAATTTGTTTATTGGGTTTTTTTTTTTTTTTTTTTGGTCGATTTCTGGTACTCACCTTCCTATTTTTTATTAGCATTCCCATTCAACTACTTAAATAAGTTATTATAAATATCAGACATTATCTATTAACATTGGAGAGAATGAGGACTTAGGCTGTACTCTCTCTTTCACACACACACACACTCACCTTTGGAAAGTGAGTTTGCTTTTCTTTTTCTGCAATACAGCAGCTTCCTCCTGCTGGGCACCCTTACGTGACTTTCAGTGTTTAAAATGTCTGCTTTTGGTATACTCCTCTGGCTCCCCAAGGACTCAGGAGAGATCCGTATCATTACAGGAACTTGAGGGCAACACTAATTTCGACAGATGTGCATTGCCTTTCATTTTACACACATTTACATTTACATTTACATTTACATTTACATTTACATTTGATGATGTAATTCTCTTGAAGGAGTTCGACCTCCAATAACCAAAATACAGTGAATCCATTCCTAAACAGAAAGTGGTGGCCTCAGGTGTGGGCTGGCTGAAAGAGAAGCAGCTACGAGATGTGGGTTAGTCTTCACTACCTCTTAGTTCATTCCACAGATATGCTAGCCACCAACCCTGGGCCAGCTGTGGTGCTGGTAAACCACAAGGAACCTACCTCTCCAAAAGGAGCTTTCACTGTTCTCAAGAAAAAGGGTGGGGGGCTCTCATTCTTTTCTCTTACAAGGTGCTTACCAGTAGCTGGCAAGATCAGTGTGTTAGGACTTTACTGGGGACAGGGCCATGGTGTCTCTGTCACAAGCCTAAGTGGTTGAGGGATACTAATCTCTAGAGAGGATTAGTATCCCTTCCCAGCTTCCAAGGCTAGGACATGGCCTGTTCCCCTTGATGGCCACAGTTGATCCAGACAGATTCATTCACTGCTCATTAATTTAACCAGTCCTTGCTGCCCTGTCTGCTTCTCCCTGCCTGCATCAATGAGGAGTGCTGGTAGCCCAATTAGGAGATGTGTGGGAACAAGTGGGAAGAATCGAGGTTATGCCAGAGCCTGGGAGCCAGAGAGACTCCCTTTAGGAGGGGAACTCCCAAACCTGAGAACTCAAGAAAATCCTTCCTGTTAGAAAATGGAAGGACTGGCCAGGTATGGTGGCTCATGCCTGTAATCCCAGCACTTTGGGAGGCCGAGGCAGGTGGATTACTTGAGGTCAGGAGTTCCAGACCAGCCTGGCCAACATGGTGAAACCCCATCTCTACTAAAAATACAAAAAATTAGCTGGGCATGGTGGTGGGCGCCTGTAATCCCAGCTACTAAGGAGGTTGAGGTGGAGAACTGCTTGAACCCGGAAGGCAGAGGTTGCAGTGAGCCAAGATTGTGCCACTGCACTCCAGCCTGGGCAAAAAGAGTGAAACTCCATTTCAAACAAAACAAAACAGGAAGGACTAACAAAAGCCAGAGCAAGAATTTCTATCAAATGTGTTTTGTTGCTTTGTTTATTGACCAACTCCTCTATTAGAATGTTAGCTCTCTGAGATCATGAAACTGTCACCCTTATATCCTTACTTACTATGTGAAATGTAGCCAAGACTCCATAAATATTTATTGAACAATAAGTTAGGTTTCAGACACACTGTACCTGAGAGATCTGCATGACCCTCAGGGATTCTTAGACTTAAGTTACACGTTATCTTAATTGACATTGTTCTGCTATTAAATGTAGTGTGCCAAAAGAAAGAAAAGAAAGAAAGAAAAAGGGCAAGCTGAAGTTTTGCTATGATTTGATATTTCTATGATTATGTGGTGATGGTTTCCGGGAAGATTGAGGAGTTCCAATAGACCACCTTGTATCTTTTGCAGCACTTGGGCTTTAATCACATCTCACTGACTTTCTGTTTGAAAAATAGGTTTGATGACACAGTAGAATCTACACACCCAGCTGCCTGCCATACTGTGATTAGTAGCTAGGTAACCAGAGGTAGATGCTGATAAGTCCTCTCCCCAGACCTGCCTCACGGTGCTAATCCAATGCCATTTTCCTGATTTTAAGTCATCTTTGTCTCAGGACATTATTGTCATGTAAGGCAGAAAAAGAAATACCCTTACTGCTGGCTATTTTTCTTCTTTTTTTTCTTTCTAATGCATTTAAAGCTGTTGCAGATATGCGGCAGAAAGTGCCACTACTTATAATTTACTCAAAAAGGAAGAACTATGCAAAATTATTAGTGCAGTTGTTTAAAATGCCTTTTACATTGCTTACGGGGGTAAAACAGCTCCAGTGTCAGGCCTCTGTAAGCAGCACAACACGAGTTGGGTGGTTCAGGTCCTTGGTTTCCTGCAGTGGGGTAACTACAAAAGCAGTGGTTTTCCATAGAAAGTAGCTAAAATCAATCTTGGTAGAGAAGAGTTTTCCTTACAGCTACTAATAGGATAAACACATCAATGGCCTGACCAAAGAAAGGGGGCCTTCTGCTTCCTCTGGAGGAGACTGAAGTTCTTTCACTGAGGCTGGAGAGATGTAATGGGCACATGCAGCGCTCTAATCCTCTGTAATTACAGAGTCATTTTCATTTTCAAAATCACATGGATATTTAAGTACACTTCCTCTTTTAAATGTTTTCTGAGAAGCATGGACAGGGTCTGTGAGCTACTAAACTGTGAATACAAAGACTTTTAAAACTCACTTGTAAATGTGTTTGTTACAGTCAATTATAGTTTGTTCACATTATCTCCAGAATCTTTGGCATAGGAAAGTAAATTTGCAGATATAAGCTATCTGCTAAATAAGCCTTGTGACCATTAATCCATCCCTATAGATATACGGCATGAATTCGCTTATTAGTTTAAAAAAAATCATTTCAGTTGACTCTCTTGAGTCTAGTTTTCTCCTTATTCAAAATAAAGTATGCTTCCAGCAGATTCTAATTCAAACACAATTCAAAGGCTCATTCTATCACAAGGTATAAGCTTTCTATAGACTTAACTCACTAGAAAACAAAAGGTGCAGGCAAAGGCCAAGTCATATGGTTAGAAAAGGAAGTAAACAAAACCTAAAGAGAAAGCCAGGTTATATGGCATGCCTGGCATCATAGTGGCAATAGGGATGATGGCAGCTGACATCCACTGAGCACCTACCATGGACTAAGTGTTTTATATGCATCCGGTTAAGACAACAACCCTGTAAGATAGGTATTGTCACCTCTATTTACAGAAGAGACAACTGAAGTCAGAAGGGGCTGATGACTTGCCTAACTTCACAGCTTGTAAAAGGTACAACTGGGCTAGGAACTGGGATTGGTTTGGTTCTAAAGCCCATGCTGTTTCCACTGAGTCTTGCTGCCGCCCACAGCTGAAGCAGGGACATTTGGTCTCTCTCTAGAGAAAGGCAACAGCTTCCACTGAGCTGTGGGCCCTGTAACCTTATCCAGTAGGAGGAAGCACCACACAGTGGTTAGCAGTACAACCTTGGGCCATTGGGTTTTGAGTTCCTACTCCCCCACTTACTAGCTGTGTGACTTCAGCAAGTCCTGCAACCTCTTTGAGCTTTAGTTTTCTCATTTATAAGATGAACATAACAACTGTTTCAAAGAGTTGTTTTAAGGGTTAAAGTGTAATGGAAAAAAGTGTCTGGCAGATCACCCTGCCAAGTTTGAGTATTAGTATTAGTAAGGGGTAATTATTTTACCTATAACTGTATATTCAACTTAAAACCACAGATCAATGGAAGAAATTATGACCTCAAAGGTGTTATTTAACAGATGAGGTAATAGTAAAATATTCTATTGCTTTCTATACATTTAGAAATTCTTATTAGTATCAACAGTGTCTAAATTATGTATTTTTAATTTTTGTAAGTTCTTTCCCATTTTATTATGAGTATTTTTAAACCACAGAAAAGTTGAAAGAACTGAACACTGAGAACCCATATACCCTCACCTAGATCTATAATCAACATTTTACAATACTTGCTTGATCACATATCAATAAATTTTTTAAAATGCATTTCAAGTCAAGGAGGAGACATTACTACATTCATTCCTAAATACTTCAGCATACATAGCATTAACAAAACAATATTTAAGATTCTTTTTTTACTTTTAGGTAAAATTTACATGCAACACATGCACAAACTGTACAAATACAATTTGACAGTCTGACAAATGTACAACCATATGTGCAATCATAGCTCCCCTCA
This sequence comes from Callithrix jacchus, assembly GCF_049354715.1. Lineage (NCBI taxonomy): Eukaryota > Metazoa > Chordata > Mammalia > Primates > Cebidae > Callithrix > Callithrix jacchus. The sequence continues at coordinate 174,114,884 of NC_133502.1, forward strand.
ATATATAGATTCCCCATTAATACAAAGATGATTAGCTTTACTCCAGAAAGTTGCCTCATCCACATTACATTTTAAGTGAGGAAGCCATGGTGTATGGAAAAAAAAACCACTGGGCTCAAGAATCAAAGGGTCTGGGTTCAAATCTCACTTATATTCCTCATTAGAAGCACATGCAAGTGTGCACACATATACTCTGTGTCCTCTCTCTCTATTTATATATATATTCTTGATTTTTTCAACCATAAAAAAGAGATAATGCCCATCTCACAAGGTCTTTTGTAAAGGTTAAATACAAAAATACTTGGACTACACTAAGTATTCAGTAGATGGAATCAAATAGGAATCATCACCATGGTACTTTCTCCTTTTCTCCCACCTCGTCCCGATCTGAGGATATTGACTTCAAAAAGAAAAGTAAGGACACACACACAAAAAGCAGCTGAATAAGAGATGGGGGAAAAAAGGCATCTCTCTGCATAGGCAGTCGTCTGCCAATTTATCCACTCTGACTTCAGCTAATTAAACATCTGTCTCAACGGTCTCCTCAGCAAATTAGTCATCCCCACTTTGTGACACTGATTGTTGGTTGCAGCCTTTTCCCCACTTGCTACCGTTCCCAGAAACTTCTAGGAGTTTACTCACCAGGCACATGGCAAGGAATGATGCAGGGTCCCCATTAACCCCCTACAGTTGCCCTTGGTGCCAATGCTGTTCATAATGCTGCCAGGCATGTCCTTAGATCTGCCTCCCCAAGATAAACCTGTTAAGGGGTGACAATGTTTTTGTCTACCTTTCTGATTTCCAGATTTTGATGTATTTTCTAAGTGCTATGTACATGTACCAGACTAAAGTGTTTAATAAACATTTAACTAAAAATCTGTTTTTCAAACTAAGTTTTATGACAAAGAAATCAGGTAACAGAAGTTCTCAAATGAGGTGAATTAAAGTCTGGTAAATTACCAGACAGCTTTTTCTGAACATATAAACAAAAGCTTTGTCGAGGCTCAAAGGGCCAGCAGGCAAACAAGTGAAGCTGTGTGGCCTGGATGCATGATCCATTTCTCTATGCAATCGGGGGTATATGTGTACGTGTACACACCTACTTTGGCAGGAAGTAGGAGAAGTGAGGTAGGGGCGAACTGTGTTCTAAACTACAGAGCACATCTTAAAAATGGTATTCTGAAATTAGGCTTTTTCTCAATCCTTTTTCCCATTAAAATAGTCATGACTGACCAAAGAACTATCTTTTAGAAAGATAAATGGCTAATAAACACATTTTAAAATACTAAACGACACTAAAGACCCAGAAATGCTAATTAAAATGAGATACTGGCTGCTAAACATCAGTTTGGCAAAAATTAAAGACTGATAACATTCAGTGTTGGTAAGGAGCTGGCAAAAAGGGCATTCTCACATACTCTTGGAATGGCAAAGAATGGGCATAAACTTTTATTTTTTTTGAGACGGAGTCTCACTCTGTTACCCAGACTGGAGTACAGTGGCACAATCTTGGCTCACTGCAACCTCTGCTTCCCAGATTCAAGCAATTCTCCCTACCTCAGCCTCCTGAGTAGCTGGGATTACAGGTGCGCACCACCATGGCTGGCTAATTTTTGTATTTTTAGTAGAGGTGGGGTTTTGCCATGTTGGCCAGGCTGCTCTCGAACTCCGGACCTCAGGTGATCCACCTGCCTTGGCCTCACAAAGTGCTGGGATTACAGGTGTGAGCCACTGCACCCGGCCAGGCATACAGGCATAAACTTTTTGAAAGGCAATTTGTTTTCCTCAACACTTTCAATAAATAAATATCTGACAAGCAATAGATATATAAAATCTAGCACAAATGTGCAAGAACATTCAAACAAGATTGTTCACTGCATGCTTTTGTAATACTGCATGTTTTTGTAATACTTAAGTTTTTTGAATACTTAATTTTTTGAATACTTAATTCAGGGCTCCATTATCTGTTGGACAGATTTCTCGAGTGTTTTGTGGCCTCTAACTCATTTGTACAATGCAGATGGGTGTTTTCTAAGAGAAATTCTGATTATACTGCCCTTCTTTCAATAGATCCCCTCTGCCATCAGAATAGAGTTCAAATTCAACACTTCTTACATACAGACATGACCTAGCCCCTAATGACCACAGCAGCCTCAACACTCTTTCCCATCCCTCTTTACTTGCCTAGTTTCTATTCATCTTCAGATTTCAGCCAGATGATGAGCTTGGGACAGTCTTCCCTGACTCCCTAGGATGGAACCAGGGATCCCTGCTCCCCATGTACACCTAGGCCCTATACTTACTTCCACATAACCCTTGCATGGTATTATAATTGCCTGCGTATCCCAACCAAACAGAAACCTCCTTGAGAGTAAGAACCATTTCTTGGTCTTTACAAAATCCTTAGTGCCTACACAGTGCCTATTACAAAACAAACTCCCAAAACTTGAATGCACTTCTATTTTTAAGCTCACCATCAGGCCTGGCCTGGTCAGATTTGGCCCTGCCTAATTTCTGTAGCTTATCCTCTGCCCTCTTCCTGCTTCAGAGATTTAGAACTTCTATGTCCTGTGACTATATCTCAAAACATGTCTCCTCTACTTAGAATGTTCTTCTTCTCATTTACCCATCTGGCACAGTTCTAATTAATCTCAAGAAGCTATCAAATAAATCACCCCAGAGCATCTTTTCTCAGTCCCCTACCCAACTCAGTAGTTCCAAGTAGGACTCCCTTACCTGTGCTGCTTCGGTAGCTTATATACACATCTGCTTGTCAATTCGCCACATTTTAACCGTTGTTTTTTTTTCTGCAAACTCATTGGGTTTTCCACCTGATTTCTAGGGCAGCCTAGCACAGAACATTTGATGACAGCTGAACTAAACAGGGTATCTTAGAGCCACAAAGAGCTTAAAAGCATACATGGCCCTTTCCTTCAGTGCCTTGATGAATCCTCACTCAGCCTGTCCCATGTTAGAGCCAAGGAAAGTGAGGCTTAGAGAGGTTCAGTACATCATTACACACATACACAGTTTCCAGAATTTCTTAATTCTGAGATAGATTTTCTTTCATTTTTAAAAACACTTATAAAATCAGTATGCAGTTTACAATCAATATGTACATTTAATGTAGTAGTATTTCCTGAGACGCTATTATTAAATTGGCGGTGCTCTAGAATCACCCCCTAGTGAACCCAGGAGAAGGCTGTCTGATTTCTGTGTGTCTCCCACACCACCACATAGCCTCTTGGGGCATATATCTTTTTTCTTCCTTTCAGTCTGCTTTTTCATTAATCTAATCCACACTTGTGACTGCCCAGATGAAGTGAATGAATAGATTTTATAATGGAAAAGGAACTTCTGAAAGATTAGTGACTAGTAGGAAGAGTAAATGCTGGTCAAACATAGTTTTGGCAAATGATATATTTCAAGTTTTTCTGATGTGGCAGTTGCGAGAGCTCATAACTCCCTTCTAAAATAATTGGGTCTCTAAAACGGTTCCAAAAGATTTTCGCTTGACATAAATTCTCTAAATTTCCAAGTTTTCTGGATAAAACAGTTGACTGCAATGCCATGTTTAACGTGATTGCTCTATATTTGGGAAGATCCATGAGGAGCCTCAGAGCACTCCAGACAGGGAGAGGCTCAGGTGAGCTGCAACAGTAAGATAAAGAGGCAGAGAAAGGAAGCAGGCAGGAATATTGAACTTGGAGCTCCCTGCCTGGGGCACTTCTGAGTCACACACTGAAACACTGTAGCAGCCCTAATTTACCACAGCATTTTCCCAATAGGTCACTGGATATTGAATATCAGGTTTTTCTTTCTTATTTGTCCCCCATGCAGGAGTGACATCAGCATGATTATTTATTCTTCCATAAGGAGGAACAGTTGTCTGAAGAAATTACTGCCTTTTTTGACAAGAAACACTTAGTGTTATTTTTCATTTATTCATTCATTCAGTGTTTATTCTTTTAAGGATTATCTGCTACAACATAAGGAAACATATAATGGAAACGACATAAGGAAACTAGCTAGGCAGGTAAAGAGGGATGGGAAAGAGTGTTTGGGTTGCTGTGGTCATTATACTGTGTCCCTGGCTTACAAACTCGACTTTGATAGAAGAAAGGATACTGGATTTTCTGTATCAATTGCACATGAAATAGGACTCTCTGTTCAACCCTACAGCCAGAAGATTCTTTAGCTTACATTAGCCTTCAGAGGGCATTTCAGGCTAGAAGAGTGTTAAAAAGTCTACTCCATCTAAAATATATATGGGTTACCCTTTTCCACAGGGCAGCTTAGGACAGGTGTATGTTGCTTTAAGAAAGCTAGACATAAAACATTAAAACTGACACCAATACAGACAAATTGTGCAATTACAAAAAGAATTCCTGGCTTTATATCCAGATTCACCACAGGGTTCCTTTAAATGCTGCACTTCCCTAGTGCATTTAGATCTCAGAATCAATGAACATTTCTGTTTACAGAATTTTAAATTTGTTCTCCCATTAGGGTTCTAATAAGCAACATGGTACAAATAAAGAGAGTATGGGCTCTGAGGTCAAAAAAGCCTGGGCTCCAATTTAGATTCACCATTTACTTACTGAGGAAGCTTGGGTAAGTTTAACCTCTTAGAGCTGAGGAAAGTATATCATTACATATATAGTTATCATAGGTCCTTCATTCTAAGATGCAGCTCTTTTTCCTTTTCCTTTTAACATTTCTAAAGCCTCATCTTTAAAACAGGCATAATAAAATCTACTTTCCAGGGATGCTGTACAGATTAAATGAGGTAGTATCTCTAGGTACACCAAGGTACTCGATTCATTAGCTCCCATGTCCTTGGAAGGACATGGAAAGGCCATGTCCTCCTTTTGGAAAGGCCAACTCCTCCCCTGGCACACAAATCCCCTTTAAAATTATCTTTTTTTCTTCCCCCTCCCCCAATACAGAGTCTCGCTCTGTCACCCAGGCTGAAGTGCAGTGCTGTGATCATGCCTCACTGTAGCCTTGACCTACTGGGTTTAAGCAATCCTCCATCAGCCTCCCAAGTCATTGGGACTACAGGCATATGCCACCATGCTTGGCTAATGTTTTACTATTTTTGTGGAGACAGGGTCTCACTATGTTGTTCAGTGTGGTCTCAAACTCCTGGTTCAAGTGATCCTCCTGCCTTGGCCTCTCATATGTTGGAATTACAAGTGTGAACTACTGTGCCTGGCCAAAATACTCTTAATAATAAATTCATCTGTATACAACTTTCTCAGTCTATCTGCATGAAAGTAAGGCCTACTGTGTGTGGTGTTAGAGGCTGACCATGCTGCAGCCAGACCACAGTGGGTCACAGGCTCTGAATTCTGTACCTCTCCACTGTCTTGGGCACCTGAGGTCTCTGCCTGATCTGTATCCCCCCTGTGATAAGGTAACCATCAACTCTTTGTTTTTTTCCTTCATTTCTTTCAAGTTCTTTTATTTCTTTGTGTTCATACTCTCTGTATGTCTCTTATCCTCTTTGGGCCTCAGTGTATTTCACAGTGGTTAAACATTTGGATTTAATTCTATATAGAACTGGAAGTCGAAAAGTTTGGAACAGATATGTTCTGACTTGTATTTTAAAATCTCTCTCTGGTTGCTGTGTAAACAACAGACTGGAGAGGGCGAAGAGCGCATGCAGAAAAACCAGCCAGGGTGCTTTTCAGCAGTCCAGGTGTAGAGTCATGGTGACTTGGACCTGTCCAACAGAGATGAAGACAACTAAATGGATTCAGAATATATTCTAGAGGTAAAACTGATAGGACCTGCTAATGGACAAGATGTAGAGACACAGTGCAGGAAAAATTCAGGACTGACAACTGGATATGTGCCTCAGGTAAATGGGTAGATGATGGTGCCACTTAACTGTGTGAGGTACCTGCTTTATCTCCCTTAAAGGGTCAATTTTACTAGGATTTTTTTTGGTAGGGTGGGGGTTAAGTAAATTAAACTGCTAAGTCATCTCAAATGTTCTTTTTACATTAAAATATGGTAAGCCACTGCTTTGATTGGCATTGTCCCTGCCCTGCTCCTCAACTGTTCATAGCTTAAATGTTAAGGTCATCCTTTAAATGTCAATTTCTCAGATAGGAGCTCCCTGAACACCCTGTAGGATGCAGAGAGCTCCCCTGCATCCTATTATTCTCCCTCTCAGCCCCTTATGTGTACTTTTGCTCTAGAATAAGGTCCTCCTTAGGTCTGACACATGTGGGCACATAAGTGAATGTACAACATAGCTACAGATACATTACAAATCAGTATTTGCATTTTACATGAATTTTTAAGATACAACTTAAGAGTCCAATGATGCCATCATTAGTTGTCCCTCAGACCAGAACCCCACAACCCCACACCTGGTTGTGTATGTTCACTCCCCCTCTGCTCCTAGCAGTACTTGGCAGAATGTTTGAGAAACCCCACAGACTATCTCATTGGTGACTATTCTAGGGGTCTCATGAAAACAAAATAAATTAGCAAGCAATAAGGTGCTCTGTGATTCTAAAAAGATACAGAGTTAGAAGGGAGTCCCCACTCGACAGAGCTAACACTTTTCTTTCAAGTTCTACGTGAAATTTTATAAAAGTAGGAATGAATGTCAGTAGGCTTATTAACTATATTGTAAGAAACATTTAAAAGGATCTTCAGACTAATAAAAATTTGTCTCTCATATCAAAAGGCAAAAATTGACAGGGATAAGAAAAAGTTAAGATGCTCCTCTTTAATCTTCCCACAGATAATACAGAATATCACCTCTATTTCATAATGAGACTATTGAGACAGTTATGCAGAAAACTATTCTGCTCAGTAAACCCCACATTGACGCTCTCTCTCTCTTGTAGATCAAGAGTTATCTATATTTCTGTGTCAATGTTAAAAATTGAAGTTGATCAATTTCTCAGCAGCATCTCTGTCATGCCCAACATCATGCTTCAGAAGACTAGTTAAGGCTGGTGATTAACAGCATTTTTAAACAACAAAAACAAAGTACTAAGAAACTCAGAAGGTCACTGATCGTGAGGGTAACCTTGACAGAGGGAGAACTTGAATTAAGGCCTTTATTCACTAAATAACAGGTTAGTATATTTTACTGCCTAAATCAAGGGACCTGACAAGCTACTCTTCACTGTGTCAAAAACACATCCACCCAACTGTTAACATAAGTAAAGAGGCTTCATCTAATTCTTCTACAACTGGATTCTCAAATTACAATTTTCTTAAATAGTAGGGATTTCCTGCCAATGCAGGTAGATTCCAAATGTCAGTTAAAAAAAAAAAAAAAAAAAAAAAGAAAAGCTGGAGAGAAACTTTAAAAGAGACATTTAAAAAGCCAGGTGCAATGGCTCTCACCTGTAATCCCAGCACTTTGGGAAGCCAAGGTGGGCGGATCACAAGGTCAAGTGATCTAGACCATCCAGGCCAACATGGTGAAGACCCATCTCTACTAAAAATACAAAAAATTAGCTGGGCGTGGTGGTACACGCCTGTAGTTCCAGCTACTTGGGAGGCTGAGGCAGAATTGCTTGAACCTGGGAGGCAGAGGTTGCTGTGAGCCAAGACCGCGCCTACTGCACTCCAGACCGGTGCCTGGTGACAGAGTGAGACTCTGTCTCAAAAAATAAATAAATAAATAAATAAAAAGAGAGACATTTAAAAATAGGCATAAAAAATAGACCTCAGCAGAGAACTGACTGAAACATACTGTAAAAAGAGTACTATAGCATATTCTTTTCGCATGAGTATTAATAGAAAAAAGTGCAGTGTTCATAAATAGTTATGACTTGATGAAATAATTACAAATAATGCAAATCAAAATTTTAGATCACTTACAAGTGTCTGTAAATGACAGCATATCCTAAAAAGCAAAATGATTTTAAAATCCTAAGGGCTTTCATTGACAAAGCTATTTACCTAAACAAAGAAGAGTTCTTTTGCTGAAGCAAATACATACCACCTTGTGATTTTTACAAATGAAAACTGGGGAAGGAGTGCCAGACTGAAGGACAAGAGAGTAAATATTACAACTGCCATGAAGCCTACATTTTGGTTTAATAATGAAATAGTTTAAGTTCTAAATTTATTATTATTATTAAACAAACAGTTATGTATTCAGTTTGGAAAAAAGGTAAGAGAAGTGAAATGTCTGTGGGCAAGGAATAAGTGCACTGTCAGCCTACTGAAGGATTTCTGAAGTCTTATTCTAGTACAATTAACCTCTAATGAGTAATGTAATAAATGCTGACTCTACATGGCATGTGTATTTTGATTTAAAGTGGTATTTTCCCCCTTCTTCACCTAAGTTCAGTAAGGGTAGCAAAGAGACAAGTGATGTTCTGTACTCAATCAGGTAAAAGCTATCTGAAGACAGCGCTGACCACTCTAATTCTGTCCCAGACCTGGGGCATGGTAGGCACATTTTTGCAAAGACTAAGCCAGTCATTGTGAGAGGCTCAGGAAGTCAGGATGAGTGTCTCTAACCTGGCATCTCTTCCCACCAAGTTCATGACGAAGTTCATGTTTCATAATGGGTAACTAATAGGTATTTATTTCATAGCCGACTGTGAACACCAACAATTTTTTTAAAGTATTTTCTATGTGTTACTTTCTATGACAAGAGGATTTTCCTCTCTTCATTAATCACTCTCCAAAAAAAGTCTACTCTACAATACAAAAGTTCAAAAACACAAGGTATACCCTGCCTTTACCAACCTAACCTTAAACAACCATCTTTACCACACTGGAGCGTCTTCTATTTTATGAGACCAGACTTTAAACAGCTACAGTAAGAGCTTCTTTTATTAAAAAGCTTTTTTGGATTAAGAAAATGGACAGTAATTTATGTAAATGTATCAATCTCAATTGGCTTCTTTTGCATGAAAAGGAATAAATAATGTAGATCACTGTTTTTCAAATAACCAAGTCCTAGCTCTTTGCCAAGGATATGGCAAAGACTCTGATGGAAACGGCAGTGATGTGTACACAAGGGTGAACATAAATAAATGTGTGTATGGTAAGCGCTGGGAATGAACACAGAAAAACGAGTATTCAATTGGACATAAACGACAGGAGACAAACGGAAAGACACTGGCTCAGCTGTGTCCAAATAAGTTCATAGGAGTTTCATGGTCTGAAAAATCTGTAACAGTGGAATTACTACTAAGAAGCTTAAAAAATTTCACCTCCTAGGACAATTAAGAATAAGGCCTTCTTAGAATATAATGCATTATATCACAAATATACATTTAGGAACAAAACAAGAGAAAAGAACCAGGATCCGAAAGGGTGAATGCCTATTAAATACCTTTGATTATCTGAAGCTGTTTAAAAGCTATTAGATTGGCACTTGGAACCCCAAAACCTCCATTTTTCCCTGGGAAGGAGTGGCTGTGCCTCTTCAATCATCCCCTAAATGCAAAGAAGTTTGACCCCCATGCAATGGATAAAAGTCACCCAAAAAAATGAACAAAAGAGGTGTTTGGAAAAACCAGAACACCATTCATCCCAGCTAACGACTTGTTCATTATGAGTGATGATGGATAAAGACTTCTCATGCTGAGATGAAATCAAGATTTATATGCATTGTTTCCTCTCCCAACTTGTGGGAAGATCATCATCATTTAATTCTATCTCTGCGGCCAGTGATGGGCATCCAGAGAGCTGGTTATCAAACGGCGCAGTCAGCTGGCAAAAGCCGAAACGTGCAGTTGGCACATCTGGACGGAGCCGCCACAGCCGAGGGTGAACAATGACTCCTGGCAAGCATCCAAATTGCTTGCAGACGCTAGCAGGTCTCATCTACAACCACCCCTACCAGCATCTCTCTCTCTCTCTCTTTTTTATGAGAATCAGATTTTCATTGCTCCATTCAATTGCTCTCCTCTGCCATTTTTTACAGCTCTTATCGTTCCCCTGGAATATGGCCTTGAGACAGCTCATCCGTGTCCTTCACTGTGTTATCTCTTCTAACTTTTATTAAAACTTCAGCTTTCATCTGAAGATAGCTAATTAAATCTGCAACAGATTATATGCCCCCCCTTAAAGAGACCACAAAACTATTTTCTTCAACCCCAGCAATGCTTTTTTTTTTCTTTCCAAAAGGTGAAATCAAAGCTGTTTAAGAAGACTCTCTATTTACAAAGCTAAGATAGTCAACATGTCATATATGAGTTGATTTATATTAAAGTTGTCTGTGGTATGGCAAATCTTTGAGCTATTTCTCAAAATAATTATTTCTCAATCCTGGTATATATCCTTTAAATATCACAGCTAATACTATAAGCATATTTTCTACATAAAGTTTGTAATGAGGAGTTAGGTTATTTGTGCTCATCAAGTGATTTGTCTTTTTATTCATCTTTTTTTTTAAAGGTTGCCCTCATTTGGTAAGGATGAGGAGAAATTTTTCTTTTCTTCCCGATCCCACAAACATTAGTTACCAAAAGTTCTCCTACAGGAAATTATGTGAAAACATGAAACTAAAAGCAGTGATTCAAGTTTAGGACTGATTTGGTTTTCAAGATCAACTAATTATTAGCACAGGTAGCTCTGTCTGACTCTACCACAAATTATAAATGAAGAAACTTCCACAACTGATATGAATATATTCTTCTCACATATGCTGCTGACCCAGTCCCTTTCTCAGGCCCAGGGGCAGTGTACAATCACCTTTTCTTGAGTATATCTGCTAACCAAACCTTCTAGCAATGCCATCTGAAACAATCTAGCCAGCCATCACAGACACACACACACACACACACACACACACACACACACACACGCGCGCGCGCGCCCTTTTAATAAGGGTTAAGCTTCTACTGCGAGAATATGATTTAACTATCCCACCTGAAATTTTCTGGGATCCTTTTCTTCGCTTCACTGCCTTTAGTAAGATTTCCTTCATGGTGACCTTTGTGTTGTCCACCTGAATGAGGGAGAATCCGTGAGCAGCGTTTCTGTAGGAAAAAACAAATATGAAATCATTACCAACATTCACCTAGAGAGAGATGTTATTGCAATCTTCACTGTGTTTAAGCAAGTTTTAAAGTAAGTGCATACTGAGGTGCCAATTATTTAAAAACCGGTTCAATAAATATACTTCTAATGGTGGGGGGCAGGAGAAATGATAAAAGCATTCTAGCATGAGCAGTTCCAAGTGATAGAGGGGTCAGTCAGGCTTAGGGAAGGTTTTTCTAATTTGTTCCAAGTTGAACCTGAACGGTCTGTGTGGGTCAGCAGCACCATGGGTTCCTAGTGTTGGCTTCCAAAACAAATCCTGCAACAAGGATTGACAATTGAAAAACTTGGCTTGTTTCAGTAGATGTCACTGCAGGCAGATACTGCCATCATACTAAACTTATGGAGCCCCAGACAAAGAAAAATGTCATGCAAGGGGCAGCGGGGAGTAATACCCCAAAGTAATTGAGAAGGAGGAAAATAAAATGCTCTAACTAGCTAGTAAACATATATATATATGTATGTATGTATATTTATTTATTCATACATACGCACACATTTTTTTTTTGAGATGGAGTCTTACTCTCGCCCAGGCTGGAGTGCAGTGGCATGATCTTGGCTCACTGCAACCTCCGCCTCCAGGGTTCAAGTGATTCTCCTGCCTCAGCTTCCCAAGTAGCTGGGATTAAAGGCGCCTGCCTCCGTGCCTGGCTAGTTTTTGTAGTTTTAGTAGAGACAGGGTTTCACCATCTTGGCCAGGCTGGTCTTGAACTCCTGACCTTGTGATCCACCCACTGCAGCCTCCCAAAGTGCTGAGATTACAGGTGTGAGCCACTGCGCCTGGCCACAGTTTTTTCTTTTTTTAAAATGTAGTCTGTACACTTCAGTAGGAATGGTTTAATATACTTGGTTCTAGAAAATCATAATATTAGCTGAAACACAAGTAATTATAAGATAAAACACTAACACTCCTTGTAAGCTTTCAATTAATCAAATTGGGGGAAAGGCTTCATCTAGATCGAGAAAAAAAACACTAACAAACAAGTACTCTAAAAACAGAAGCCCATCTCCTGTGTGAGGTATAACTTCACCAAGACTGTTAATTGCAATAGCGAGTATCACAAATACCTACTCACTACGCTTGGGCACTGAAACAAAACAGACCAATTCCAAGTAGCTCATGTAACAAACGGGACCCAAGTTTCCAACTATGGAACATGGGAATTGCCACAAGGAATTTGGTCGCATTCCCATTTCCCCATAAGAATCTCTAAAGGGAACATGGCCAAAAAACATGGCAGAACTTCATATTGACAAGAAATCTGAAAGAAAAGCCAAGCCCCAAGCTAATCTCTGGAAAAGCTTCCCAGTGGTAGGACAGGCTGGGAAGGGCCCTAAGCCTAGGTTGGACCCAACCAGGTGGCTGACTCTCCATAGGGGATGGGGGTCGATTTCAAACCCAAGGACCTAATTTGCTTCCCTAATACAGAGACATCTCCACAACTCTCCTCTCCATACGGCTTGCTGTTTAATCCTTGACATTTCATTTGTTAAAAAGCAAAAGCCGACACTGGTCTGGCCAGCCCCATCATCCATTTTAACTTGGTCAAGTTCTTGCTATTGAACAGCAGGCCTGAGAAGTGTCAAGCTAATTTTACTGAACACTCTGTTACTGAATCATGCCTGAGTCCCGGCCATTCTTTACCTCAGAAGCTGGACCCCATCCCAGAACAATCTTTAAAAGTTTATTTTACTGATCAAAGCAAAATAAGAAAAAGCTCTTTTTAAAAAACGATATTTAGGGAGCGATGCAGTAAGTGATACTTTGGCAAGAGTACTGAAATGTAAAGCGCCTTGTGCATTTATAAACTTGAGGGTATTTGCTCTGGCGCTAGGCCAGTGTGTGTTTGGAACAAATGCCAGTCAACCACGTTCAGATTTGCCTTCCCCTGCTTTCTCCTCGGAAGTCAGTATGCGCTCCATCTGTGACAATATGTTGTGCGATGGATGAGTCGGGCCTAAAAGAGAACACAAGTTCTTGGGTACTCACAAACCAGTACTGGCCTGGACCTCATGAACTGCCATCCACCTGGTTCTACTGGAACTACTGTAGATTTCAGCCTGCTTAGAAACTGCTTATGTTCCCCTCCTAATCTGTTGCTGACTGACAGCATTATTTCCAGCCAATACGTTTATCTTTTTCAGCAAAGGCAGACTAAAAGCTCAAAAGGAAGCCTTGTGTTTGGACTAACTTCCATAAATTAAAAGTGTCCTTTTAAAAGATTTTTGAGCAAAGGAAAATCCCCAGTCTGTATTTTTCTGTCATTTTACCAAAATGTACCTGGGTGACAAGGTTAAAGCAAGCAGAGGAAATCCCTGGCACTTATCATCCACAGGCATTACTGATAAATTGTGTGGTGGAGGAATAAAGGATTACCTTCTGTATTTTTTCATTACACTTTTCTTTTGTTACAGAATACATAAATCCATTGTGGCACAATGTAATATGTATCACCATGCTACACCTGCGGACGCTTCCGAGCGGCTGCCATGTCTGTGCAGTCAGGAATGATAAGTGAACCACCCGTGAATGTTAACGATAGTGATCATTCTGAGGTAACTCGGCTCTCCATCTTCCTTTACAGCCTCCGTGCTGAAGCCAGGGTAGCAAGGTTCATGAGAGGAAAATGAAAACAACAGCGAAGGGAAGGGGCACACGCGGCCCTTGGAATGGACCTTCGTGAGTGTGCAGTATCTTACTCTGGGGCTCCATTTCTGTAAAAACGTACACATTAAACGGAGAAAGAGGTTCTGCCCTGCATGCTGCACATTCAGGCAGACCTAATAAGAGTTTCCTTAGGTCAGTCCCAAGCTCCGCTCCTTTCCCTCCAGATGAATGCCAACTTTGGATCTTGTTCCATGTCTACAGCACTGTAGGGGGGGAGATAGGCAGGGTTTTGTTTTTTGAGTAACACCCTCATATGTTTCTGAAACGTAAGAGCATAGAATGCAAGTGGTTCTCAGGCTCCGTCTAGGTGCAAGTGTTAAGTTATGCTCCCATTTAACAAGTGGAGATGGAGACTTGCCACCACAATTTTCAGCTTGACTTCCAAACATTCTGGGTTTTATGCCTCATTTCTTTATATCCAGGATTTTTTGTGGGCTTTCTAAAAAGTCTATTGAAATACATCTTTTAAAGCCTTTACTTAATGTGGGATGCTGGGTTTGAACCTGAGAAGACAATGATCCTGGCGGGAGTGTTGGTGGTGGGCTGGCAGGGTGCTCCTGGTCCTCATCTGCCTTCCAGGTGGCACGCGCTCCTGTCTCTGGGTTGGAACCTGTGCCGGGATGACCAGCCCTCAGATAAACAGGTAGGGTACACACAGACCCAAAGTCTCGGCTCAGAAAACACTCCTCCTCCTGCTTGCCCTGTGGACAGACAACTTGTTTTCCCCCAGAGCAGGGCTTTCTAGGGACACTGGAGGGAAGAAGCAGCTGTCTTCCCACAGCTCCTTGGCTATCTGTGCTGGGTCTAGGATGAAACTCCACTTCAGGGAGCAGATTAAACACTGACAGGAGTGCTTCCATCAATTCAAAGTTAGGTCCTGTCAAGTCTCCTAACCACTGAACAATGCATGGGCATTTAAAAAAGAGACTCCTCACTTGAGGAGTTCAGCTCTGTCCCAGCACACAGCCATTCAGATACCCCAGAGAAGTTTGTATGTCAGCATGAACCCAAGGCAAGCAGTCTTTCTGTATTAAGTAGTAAGCAAGAGATGATGGGAGCCACAGAACCCACAGGGACACAGGACTTCATGTGAAAAGCTTAGATTCTATCTCTAGGAACCAGAGCACAAGTTTGAAGGCAGCATACTGGAGAGGAAAGGGCATAGGCTGGGAGTTAAATACCCTTTGACCCAAATCCCAGTTCCCTGGCTAATGGAGATGTTGCTGTAACATGTGGGAACCTCAACTGCATCCATGAAATGAATAGGCTACTTTTCTATAGAACTGTCAAGCACCTCACACTATGATGGCCAACAGTACAGGGAGTTTCCCAGCGTTAGTTCTCTTTTGTTTCCCATGTCAAAGTCATCATCCCAAGAGAAGAGGCCCCATTTCAGCTCCCCCTTCCCTGCTGCCTAAACAGAGACTGTTTGGGGTGGGGGTGGGGAATCCTCAAAACTCATTACCTGTCTTTGGTAACACAGGGGCATTAAAATGTGTGATTTGTTCAGCTTGGTGACAACATTCAGGCACTGCCAGTGAGCAGTCTATGGCCCAAGCATCAAAACCTCCCAAAAACTCCAAGGAGAGCACTCTGGGTTCAGTTTTCACAGCTTTCCTTTCTGACAGTTTTAACTACGGAAGCAGGTATGTTCCACCTCAACTTAATTCATTGGCTTTGAATGGTGATGATGGAAATTAAAAATCGGGATGTGTAGAGAATTGCAATAAGATTTATTAAGAACTTTTTGATTTGCACAATACAAGTTGTCTACTGCTTAACAATGATAATAAAACAGCAACCACTATTTATTAAACACTTTCTATGTGCTAGGTGCTGTTTTAAGCTTTTTAAAATAAATCTGTATTGACTCATTCCATTCTAAAATAGGCATAATTATTATACCCATTTTATGGAAACTGAGGCTGAAGGCATTAGGGAATTTACCTGAGGTCACTCATCTATTAAAAATCCTGTTTTGGATTCAGAAATCAACACTATCATCCCTAACCCAAGTTGCACAGTCCAGTGGAGGAGAAAGACAAGAAGCCAACAAACATTACAGTTCTGTGTGACAGTCACAAAGGTGGAGGCAAGTTCAGAGTGCTGTCGAAAGACAGGGCACTTAACCCAGCCATGCAGAGGTGACAGGGTCCGGGAGGCTTACTAGTGGGGATGATGACTAAAAACACAGTCATTGTTTAGCTCTAAACCAAGGTAGGAGAGACAGTGGCAGTGCTGGAGGCAGCAGAGCCCAGTAAGCTCTAGAATAAAGTGACCTGGTTTGGAGTCCCAGCTCTGCTTTCATGGGTAACAACATAATCACTTTAACTTCATTTCCTTGTCTACAAAATGAGAGTGATAATTATTCTTAAATTGTAAGATTGTTGTGAAGGCAAAATACTTCTAAAGTACTTACCATAAAACCTGTCATATAATAAATGCTTATAGGCCAGCCATTGGTGAAAAAAAAAGATAAATGCTTAAACAGTTCATATATAATAACCATAAGCATTTTCTTCATATGTACAATGAAGTATATATAATGATAAGACAATGATAATAGTCAGTATTTATTGAGTCCTTACTTCGTTCAATCCTCCTAGAAAAGGTAGGTGCTATTATCAGTCCCATTTGATACAGAGAAAATTGAGGTTTGGCAAGGTTGAGACATTTGTCTGGAGTTACAGAATAAGTTAATAAGTTAAACAACTAATAAGTCCCGAAGGAGCCAGAACTTGAACCCAGAGCAGCTAGACTCCAAAGTCTGCGTTTGTTAACCCCTTACGAGAGTCTTAAGGACTCAGGGAAAGAACAGACTTCCAGAGAACACATCTTCCACACTGGAACCACTGACCCAATCTGTGGAAAAGGTTCAACTTCCAGTGTAACAAATTCAGTTTGACTATAAATGTTCCCACTCTTAGACTAACCATATGACCTACAAGATTTTTAAAAAGACGTTGGAGAATGTCATGGTTTAAAAAGCCACAATCTCAGTTTGCAGAAGTGAGAAAAGGCTGCCAAGAGCAGTTCTGGAGCCTCCAGTCCTGACCAGTTCATAATAATGATGAAGACAAACTCTGGTTCCCAATCTGCTCTGGCCCAATTCCATGCATGTTCATTCTCTAGCATTTCAAGGTAGAAAATGAAAATATATGAGCAAGAGAAAGCCTTGTAATAACTGCAGCATGCCTGCTTTAAAATAAGTCCTTTGAGTATTACTTTATCCATAAAAGGAGTTTACACTAGAGTAAATGCCACATTTTGTTTCCCCTTACACTGACCAAATTTTTTTTTTAAGATCAAAGCGTATTGTGGGAGCATGCAATGTTTGACATTGGACAAAGTACTCTTTTTCAAAACAGACATTTTCCAAAAACATAACTCGCTAGACTAATGGGCAGTGAGAAGCCAAAATGACTGCCCTCCGCCTTCTCCTTGTGTATCTTTGCCAGAGTCCTTGGGACTTGCCAAATCCGGTCATGCCTGCTTAGCTTGCTCGACTGATTGTGCCAGAAAAGAAAATAAGACACAGATGTATTTGAGCTCTTTGAGATGCCAGTAAGAGAGACAGCTAATGGCTTCATTTCGACCCTCCCCTTCCAGCTGGGCACAGGTGGGGGATAATGAGGTCCCTCTCCCTAATCAAACTCAATTATTTACTACTCTATATAACCGCAAAGACATTCACATTCCGTTCAGAATATAAAACACACCGTGGGCTACTTCCAACCACTGCCACTGGGTATTTATAACAAACTCAAGTGGCTAACAGTTTGCCTTGGCAGGAGTTTAAGTGTGTAAAGTTTTGCAAACTGTTTCTGTTCAAATATGTCCTGCTGAAATGGGGTCCCAGGCGGGGTTCCATAACTGTCAGGTCAGTGAACTGCATAACATCTAAGAATGTATTCACCATGCAATGCAGACAGGATCTGGAAATCAAACGCTTCGTTCTATCACAGCCTTCTGAGAAGCATCACAGTTTTTTCAACAGCAAGACTGACATTGTATTAATAAACATTCCAAGTCACTAGCCTGACATGTACATAGCAGCAGCTGACAGACTCCGACATAAGCTGAGGGGAGAACAGAGGAAATCAAAATGAGACATAGTAACTAAACACGGCCAAAGGGGGAAGCATCACCAAACCAATCACATGGGCTCAGAAATGGGAGCTCTCAACTTTGAAGATACATATTAACTAAAGCAACAATCTGGTGTAATTTTTAGATACAAAGTGAGTTGATGGTTATCTAAAATGTGTGCTTTTATGGTAGGAACAAAGCGAATCCTGGCACAATTTCAAAACATTCCAGTGAGCAAAACATACATATTTAGCTTGTCTGACCTTTAAATTCTTGGAAGTGTGTAATTAATGCTTTCCATCTTTATTACTTGCTCCAATATTTCTGTCACTTTAAACAGACACAAAGAAAAATCCTTTCTTTTCTCTAGACAGTAGCTGTTGCCAAAAAGGAAATCAAGTCAGATTTACAAATACAAAATTAAACAGGCTGCATATGTTACATTTCCACACACGAGGACAATCTGGACAATGAAAATGTTTGCTAATACAACAGAATGAAATGAAACAACACACAGTTGGTCCTCTATGACTCAAGCAAACAATAAATAACCAGGATAATTTATACCCATATTGTCAGGCCTGGTTACAAAGAACACAAGCATCTTCTTTTATTCCTTATTCTATTTTAGCTCTGCCTCTTACCAAACAATACGGCCTTGAGTTAGTAACTACCTGTCTCTGATTCTCAGCTTACATATTATAAAAGTGAATTGTGTATAAGAAATTTTACTGATGGGTTGTGGCCAATTTTAAAATATAATAAAAAAGAAATAAATGATTAAAAAAAGAAATAAATGAGATAGCATCTACTGGAGGCATGAAACTGAATGAATGTGTGAAAATGTTCTCCTCACCCCCCCAACCCCCATTTTTTTTCATTCTCTAGACCACAAGGCAATAGCATATAACAGAAGGAATGACTTCAAGCTAATGGCACCCTTTAATAAAGGTATGGTCAGTTGGAATATACCGTGGATTTATCATCAAGAAGGTGATAAACTAAAGCACCCCACTCTTCTGAAAAGCCTGCAGACAATAAAAAGCATGAATGAACCTAGGAAACACCTCTTTTAAAAAGCAGCTCACCTTTCCCTTTCTGCAGAGCCAATAGAAGCCAAGGCAGTCCAGCTTCTGGGCTAAGACCCTCCACTGTTACCTGACAACCCCTTAATGCAAACAGCTCTTGGATAGAACTGTTCCTACCTCATGTTCCTCTAATAATACCAAACATTTAAAGGAAAACACATATACAGAGGAGGCAGTTTAACTGCTCTGACTTCTAACCTAAGGAGATTCTGACCATTTTATTGGCCTTGACTTTTGTTTTTCTCCTTTAAAGCCCTTCTTTCCCACTCCAGAGTAAAGTCCTGGCATGAAACCTTAATGTTAACACATACAAGGTAATGATATTACCACAGTTGTTTTTGTCACTGTCACTTCTGAACTCAATTCGGTCTCACAAATTCTGACTAAATTAGGCCTGTGTTGGGAATGGGAGAAGGAGATGAACAAGGCAGGTCCCTAACCTTCAGAGGCACTTAGCCCACTCAAGATCTCCTTCTCCCTTGTTCTACTTTGTCTAAAGGAACAGTAGCCTTTGGCTTGGTCACTACCGGCAAGAAGCATTTCTCGAGACGCTGGGCACTATCTGAGCTCCAGCTCTTTATCTGGTTTTAAGGGCCAGCCAAAAACCTTCCCATTCCTCCCACTCTCTACTTCTCCTCTCTGACACTCCTGATATCCAAACATCTTTTCTGCTTAGGCTCAAAGTAGTCAGCAAATTAGGGATTCGCTTTTACAGACATATTTGCTCTGTCCAAAATCAATCAGCAACTATGGATAGCTTAGGAATCCACTTGTAGATTTGCTAAAAGAGGCAGTTTCCACTAGCAGGCTCCTAATTTGCAAGTTGTTAGAATAATCCATTCTCCTTCTCCAAACAACAAGCTACATCCAGGGGTTTCCTGGGGCCCAAGGGCTCTAGATATAGTCCTGATTTAGTAAGAACATCAGAAGACATCCAATTTCACCTGCTCTCCATGGAACATTTGTCCAATGAGAAATTCATTTATTAATAAGTTAATTAGTTCCTCTTTTAAAAATATAAATAATTATAAAACATAATTCACTATCTTTGCATGATGGAATGAAGACAAATTTAAAAATTTATTTTAAATGCAGAAACAGATCTATTTCCCAATTTTGCTACAATGGACACATATTAATTATATAATAAAAAAAACTCAAAGGAAGGTTAAACCCCATTCTCACCTTTGTGTGAATTATTCCCACTGAGAATCTCTGATAGAAATAACAATAGCAACTATGTAACACTTCCTATATACAAGAGTCTCAGCTAACATTAATCATCACAGCAGCATTTCCTGAGGTTCAAGAGCCCCCAGGAATCACAGATGAATTTACAGACTAAGTTTCAGAATTTAAAAATCTGGTTTTTCATGGTGATGGGAACATCTAGTTCCAGCTACTCAGGAGAACTGTTTGAACTCAAGAGTTCCAGTCCAGCTTAGGCAGAATAGCGAGATACTGTCTCTAAAAGATTTTTTTAATTAAAAACAATTTTGATTTTAGTCTAATGAAAAGCATATATAGATGTATTATCCACACATATCAATATATGTATGATATGATATGGATGTATAGATATATATCTATATATGCTTTTCTTTGAAGTGAAAGCAAAATTATATGTGTCACCACATATTTTATGCATGTCACTGTGTGTGTGTGTGGGGTGTATGAGATACAGATATAGATGTAGGCCCCTCCTCAATCCTCATCTTCCATGTTCCCCATTTTCAACCCACTGGGGGAACCCTGAGCCACTGCCTAGAGGAGATACACCTGAGAGAGCCTCCCACCAGCCCACGTTAGACAAATGTGAAAAAAAAATTATTAAGCCAGGTGTGGTGGCTCATGCCTGTAATCCCAGCATTTTGGGAGGCCAAGGCAGGTGGATCACCTGAGGTACAAAAACTAGCTGGTCACAGTGGCAGATGCCTGTAATCCCAGCACTTGAGAGGCTGAGGCAGAAGAATTGCTTGAGCTGGGGAGGTGGAGGTTGCAGTAAGCCAAGATCACACCATTGCACTCCAGCCTGGGTGATGAGGGAGAGGGAGAGATGGGGGGGAAAGAGGGGGAGAGGGAGAGAGAGGGAGAGAAGTGGGGGAGAGAGAGTAGGGGGGTGAGGGAGAGAGAGGGAAGGAGGGAGGGAGGAAAGAAGGAAAGGAAAGGGAAGGAAGGGAAAGGGATGGAGGGAAGGAGGATAGGAGGGAGGGAGAAGAGGGAGGGAAGGAGAAGAAGAGAGAGGGAGGGAGGGAGGGAGAGAGGAAAAAAGGAAGAAAGGGAGAAAGAAAAAAGAAAGAAGGAAACTTATTGGGAAAAGCTGGAATTTGACCAACAAACCTACCCCATGCCCATTTGTCTATGTAGTCTATAGCTATTCTCACACATTACAATGGCAACGCTGAGTTACACTCTATGGCCCATAGCCTAAAATATTTACTATCTGACCCTTTGCAGCAAAAGTGTGCTGGGCCGGAAGTGGTGGCTGAAGCTTGTAATCCAAGCACTTTGGGAAGCTGAGGTGAGTAGATCACTTGAATCCAGGAGTTTGAGACCAGCCTGGGCAACACAGTCAAACTCTGTCTCTACAAAAAATACAAAAATTAGTTGGGCATGGTGGCGCATGCCTATAGTCCCAGCTACTGCGGAGGCTGAGGTTGGAGGACTGCTTGAACATGGGAGGCAGAGGTTGCAGTAAGCCAAGATGATGTCACTACACTCCAGCCTGGGTGACAGAGCAATACCCTGGGTCAAAATTAAAAAAAAAAAAAAAAAGTTTGCCAACCCTAGGATAAGGTGGTGGGATTTGGTGGGTTATGTTCTCGTCACTATTAATAAACAATTGTATTATTTAATAATAAGCAGCTAGAGTTATTTGACATCACTAAAAAGTTTAGTAAAAGTCAAATGGCATTACTGCAAGCTAAGTACAGAACTTGTTTGCTGAATAGAGTGAGAGAATTCAGTGGGCACAAGGATCTCTATGAACAGTCTTGCTGGTCTCTGAAAAATCTGTGCTGTTTGGTGCCAAATCACACTATGTACAAGTATCAGCCAGGCAGAGCCCACTTATGTATACAGCAAGCAACAGATTAGTAGAGTGACCAATCTGGTTTACCCAGAATGGAGGAAGGGCTGGGAGGTGAGTGCCAGGGGGTACTCATGGATATAGAACTTCTGGTTTTGAAACAGGGAGAGTCCTCAGCAAACCACCACAAACTGGTCATACTAACAGAAAGCATGATGGGCCAAACACAAAGTAGAGTTTTCTAGGCCAGAAGTGGCTCACATCTGTAATCCTAACACTTTGGGAGGCCGAGGCAGGAGGACTACTTGAGCTTAGGAGTTCAGGACCTGCCTGGGCAACACAGCACAACCTTGTCTCTAGTAAAAATAAAATCAGTTGGGCATGGTGGCATGTGCCTGTAGTTCCAGCTACTTGGAAGGCTGAGGCAGGAGGATCCCTTGAGCCCAGAAGTTTGGGATGACAGTGAGCCATGACTGCCTCACTGCACTCCAGACTAGGCCACAGAGCAAGACGCTGTTGCCAAAAAAAACCAAAACAAGCATTTGCTAGTAAAGAACATTTAAAATTCGTATGTTTGTGTGAGGGGACACAATTCAACTGGCCCACTAAAATAATGGACTAGTAGTTAAAAATACACTGTTTAAAAGGATAATATGTTAATCATGATGTCTCATATGAAAATCAAAAGGCTGAAGTTGACAAGTAAAACATTTAACACTCAAACCCAACATCAGCAATGTTTAATTTCAGCAAAACATCATCTGTTAAAGTCGTTAGTTTGTATTTTATTAATGTTATAGTTTATCTGTATTTATTTTGTAATTTTGTTTTGGTTGTGTAAAAACATTGAATTTATAGCTAAACATTATAGAACTTTATATTTGTATGTATCCAAGTAGTATTATTTAACAACTCATTTGGATAAGCATTGAGACTTTAGGAGAATTTATTTCCCTTTAAAAGAGTTCTGTATATAACTTACATTTAAGAAACTCCCTCATGACAATTCCATGAGTTAGTTACTATTATCCACATTTTGCAGATGAAGAAACTAAGACTTAACAAAGGTAAGTAAAATTGGCTAAGGTCATGCATGTAGTAAGATACTAGTGAAGCTGAAATTTGAACCCAGGTTTGCCTGAATTCAAAGTCTGTGCTGCCTCACTTAGAAGGAAAGATGATCCTGGAGCCCCCAGAATAGGTGGTGTGAGAGCCTCTGAAGGTCAGAAGGTGACCTGGGTTTCCTGGCATTCAAAAGGCAGGAACAGGTGTAAAAGACAGGAAGAGGTCTCAGAAAGTAAGGTGGGACAAAGTGCTGGCTTGAGTGTCCTCCTGGCAGCCCACAGACCCCTCAAGATTCAGTCATTCCTTCTCCATGAAGCTGTGCGTTGGGTGCTAAGGATACAGAGACAATAAGACCGCACCTTCCTAGTCTTCAAGGAGTTAATGATCTTGTTAGTAACTTAGAGGATGTGTGCTCATGAGAGGACTCATTTGAAAGTCGGTAGATCCTCAATGTTTATCCATTGCCCGTGTTCACTGAAAGTTATAACAATTCAGCTTTTTCAGTCCAACTGGGTAACATCCACCTAAACACTGCCCCTCCCCTGCTATAAAACAGAACGTAGGAGAAGAAAAATGTAGAAGTGGCAAAGAGATCTACTCAGTCACCAATTCAAGTAATACGTGTGGCAGATCTATCATAGTAATGGAGTGATGGTGGGTATTGTGGGCACAGATAACTCAGTTCTTGCTCTCGAAGGGTTGTTTGTTAATAGTGACAGTAACAGTTGCTAACACTAAGATGATGCTACATATGCTAAACACTGTTCTAAGTGCTTTAGATCTATTAATTCGTCAAAGCCTCATAACTGATCTGTGAGGTAGGTATTATTATCTCCATTTCACTGAGCCACAGAAAAGTTAAACATTCATCCAGGATCACACACACTAGTAAGGGTAAGGTTAGGATCAGCATCCAAGTGGTCTGGCTCCAGAGCCTACCATGCTCTCACCTACTGCTCTATAGCAGTGGCTGAATGTCAGCCTTAAGACAGTGAGATTCACAGGTTAAACCAACACCAGATTCCACAGCCTCAACCTCTCAGCAGGGGGTTGGAAAGAACATGGACTTTAAAGTAGGGATGGGGTCAAATCCAGGCCTAAGAACAATATTGCTCAGCCTCAGTTTCCACATCTCTAAGTTGGTCATAAAAACAGGGCTATTTGGGGATTAAGTGAGATTGCATATGCATCGTTGGCTCTTAGTAAGTATTGGTTCACTCCCTATTGTCAAACTTTCTTCCCTCTTTCTGTATCAGCTCAGTGTCTTCCCAGCTACTTCTTGCCCCTCCTCTAGTAGGAGACAAATACAAGGAGGAAAGGGGAGAAATGAGGAGGAGGAGGAGGAGGAGGAGGAGGAGGAGTTGTTGTTGTTATAGCTCTATTTATTTTATTGGGATTTCCTTCTCTGAAACTTTAGACACATCCCTGGAGACTCCTGAAGGTCTGCTTTGTTCTGCATTTGCAGGAGAAGCTTTAGTAACTTAGAATATAGACCAGAAAGGTGAATAAGAGGTTGCTGAACCAAGAAAATACACAAAAGGCAAACGGTCAGTAATCTGTACTATTTCACCAGACAACTGAGAAAAAGAAAATTTATTGACACTTTTGTTCTTAATGCTCACATATAAAGATTTCACTTTACCTCATGTTTTCAGAAACACTCCAGACACATCAAATAAATGCTCTTGAATTTTAAAACATAAAAAGGATTGACTGGGCTATGTATGTGTCAGGTAGTAGGAACACAGGGATGGGAGTAATTCTGGAGAAAAAAAAAGTATTAAGTTTAAAACAGTTGTTACTCTCTGCCTTCTCCCTCCTCCTACTCTCCAGAAGGCAGGGTTCATAGCGAGACACTGGGTAGTCTTAGATGCCCCTCCTGGAAAGGCATATGAATCCTACCCCACTCCACTCTATTGAAAACTCGGTGATTTAAAGCCTCTTGCTTTAAAAAAGGACTTTTGGTTCAAAAGACTGCTATGATCATGTGTTAATATTTATGTAGAAAAAGTTCTAATCATTATATTAATAATCAATAAAAGTACAAGTAAAAACTATTGAAATGCCACTGTGTACATTTTTTAAAGTAGAAAAAAAACTTCTAATAACTTGTAATGGTAAAACTATAAAAAATGATTTAAGAAATTCTGTTGGTAGCATTATAACTTAGGACATCTCTCAGAGGGTTGTCAATAAAAAGTGAGTCTAAAGATGTTTCTACTCTCTGACCAATAATCCTACTTACAGGGCAAAATTCTAAGGAAGTTGTTCAACAGAATAAAAGGTATATAGATAATGACTCTCATCATCAAATTACTTATTAAGACCACACAAGGAAGCAATCTAAATATTCTGTGATCGGCTTCCACTGTAACCCATACACTTTTCTTTTATACTGCTTGTTACATTTTAATTATTTGACAACTATCCTACCACTAGAAAAAGCTCCATGAGGGTAGTGCTGTCTCTGTCTAGATCTCTAACACGCAATAAATATAGAGTGTAGGAATTAAGAACAAATACTGAAACATTTATTATTTATTTATTTATTTTTGAGACAGAGTCTTGGTCTGTTGCCCAGGCTAAAGTGCAATGGTGCAATCTTGGCTTACTGCAACCTCTACCTCCCGGGTTCAAGTGATTCTCCTGCCTCAGCCTCCTGAGTAGCTGGGATTACAGGTGCCCACCACTGTGCCCAGCTGATTTTTGTTTCACCACATTGGCCAGGCTGGTTTTGAACTCCTGACCTCAAATGATCTGCCTGCCTTGGCCTTCCAAAGTGTTGGGATTACAGGCACGAGCCACTGTGTCCAGCCTAATTTAATGTTAAGTAAAAATAACACAAAATATATGTATGCTACAAGTGAAACTGTATAATATATACACATGATATTGTTATTATACAAGATTAAAATACTTATATTAAGATGGAAGCCTCATTGGCTAACTTTTCCATTATTTTAAATATTTTAAAAAGTTATTTTAGTATCTCTGAAATAAAAAAGCAGGAAACTCTGCTGTCATATATCCCAAATTTGACCTTGTATTACAGATGAAACGGCCACCAAGAAAGCCTGAGGGCCCACTCCCCTGCTTAACCCCAGGCACTCAGGTATTCTTTCTTTGCTCAAGGGTAGAAAGACTCAAAACACTCATATATTATATGTAGCACAACCCTATTTTCTGTAACAATCTCAAACAAAGGCAGTATGTTTAGAGAGACAATGTCTTCTAAAGCAATCCCTCTTTTGAACAGTGAATTTGCTGGTTACTAACAGCAGGGGGTGCCAAAGGGATCGCTATTGTTCCCAGGAGATGGCCAGAAGGACTGCTGAGGCCTAGGTTAAAAAAAGCTTAGGTTTGAGAGAAAAGTCCAAATGCAGCAGGTTTTCTGTTAACAGCTGGGACATGTGGATAAAACTCAGGAGCTCTCTAGACTTGAATGGACAAAAACTACATTTTAATTTTCACTAACTTCTGATATTTTGCATTTCCTTGAATTATAAGTAGAATCACAGTAGACTCAGCAATGCCAGTGACTGTCATGAAGAGAAATCACAGCTGACACCACAGCACATTACAGCTGTTGCAGATTTCTCAAGAACCATTTATACTCATCACCGCTTTGAAACAAAAGGCTTCAGGAGTTACTGTTAGGTATGCAGCTGGATCTTGTTTAACCTACTAGTAAAGTCGCACATATTACTATATCATGAATTTGTTCAATAATCTGGTAACTTTAACAGAATACTTCCATATTCCAGTGGATTTTATTTTATGCATTTACACATGCTTTTCTCAGAAAGGCACAAAAAAAATTTAAGACATGCTCAGTCTAAAACTGACAGGCAACTGACAGCAAAGATCAAATTTGGTCTGAACAAAGTTGGAGAGAAAGTATTTTAAGTCGCAAGAGAGAAGTGGCCACAATGCGCATTTTATTGAGTGTGTATTCCTCACAGAGAAGGTGGCAAACCCAGAAGTTTGGTTCACAGGCTTCAAGTGCACCAGTGTTTCCAGCCAGAGGCCTGGCTCTAGACATGCTGTTCAGAGATCTGCTTTACACAATGTGCCATTGCAAAGCACTCTGTGTAGCCTAGGTGCAGGCATGAAATACAATGGGAATGCTGTCCTTAACATCTCTCTGGAAGTTATCATTATTACCAGTGGACTCTCCAGATGCCAAATATCATTTATTTGATGAACAAAACCAAAATCAGATTCAAAATGCAAGAAGGCTGGGATGAGATACTGAGAGAAATAACAGAGTCAGTACTCACATTCGAACAAAGAGTGACTCTTTGGATGTCAGACCAGGAGATGAGTACTTTTCAACCAAGGCCAAAGTACTGAAGCCAAACTTATGAATGGGCTCATTGGAATCCAGTGGGGGGAAATCCGTGTCCACCTCCCCATCATCCTCAGCAATATGCAGGCAGTAGGCACTGACATTGTCACTGAAAGGAAAACCAAAAAGGTGAGTGAATACCAGAGTAGGGAAGGGACAAGAAGACCAGAGGGTATGATGTAGAGCAAGCAAACTGAAGAGACGGATTTTCTTTACCCCAACCCTGGTGATACAGTAAGAAACCCCAAATCCTACTTCATTTGATAGGGGGAATACACATGGCAATGCAAAGGGGAGAAAAATGATGTGAAAGGAGGGTCTTCATACTACTCTATTCTTGCAACATTCACTGAACCCTAATGTAGCTATGACAAATAATCTAATCTCCTAGATCAAAGGTGAGATTTAGTATCAGCCCTAAAAGCAGCTTACAGCATAGTAGAGAGAAAAAGTAATAAGCACTACATTAGTTACAATACAAATGTAAAATATATATATATTTTACATTTTTTATGTTTTATATATATAACAGATATAAACAAAACTATAAAGGGGGAAAGATTATTTGGCCACAGGGAAGGCAGGGGTCAGAGGCTTCTGACTTATGGTTAGGATTAAGAAAATATCTGGCTAGATACAGTGGCTTATGCCTATAATCCCAGCACTTTGGGAGTTTGAGGCAGGCAGATCACTTGATCCCAGGAGTTCGAGACTAGCTGGGCAACATGGCGAAACTCCATCTCTGCTAAAAATACAAAAATTAGCTAGATGTGGTGGTGCACACCTGTAGTTCCAGCTACCCAGGAGGCTGAGGTGGGAGGATCACTTGAGCCCATGGGGTTGAGGCTGCAGTGAGCTATGATGGTGCTACTGCACTCCAGCCTGGGCAACAGAGCAAGATCCTGTCTCAGAAAAATAAAATTAAAATTAAAAAATATGTATCTGTGCTCTAGATCAGGAGAAATTCTCAACGTAACCAAGAAAATACATACAGTTCCTCCCTTCTCTAAAGAGTATCTAATTCAGTTGGTACAAGGATCTGACTTCAAACACCATATACTCTTAACAAAGTAAAAGCAATGACCTGATTAATCCTGACACAGATACCTGGCCCTCTGGACTACTCCTGCACATTTCCCACTCCCTAGAGCATCCAGACAGTACTCCTAGATTCCAGCCTTGCCCAGTTTAGAATCAACACATACCCTCTTTGGAGGAAGTAAAAAGTTGATCTGTTCAAATAGGTTGGGAACTATACCAACATACAGACAGTGTAAAAGTGCAATCAATGCAACTGCTCCAAAGTTGAATTGCGAAATTGCAAATCTGTGTGCTTCAGAAGTATGCTAGCTTCAGAAGCAGGAACCCAATAGTTTACAAGGCAGTAGAATTCTCAATTCTGCAGCTTAAATTTGGAGTTTTAATTACATGATTGATGCTTAAATTAATTAATTGCAAAGTGTATGCTAATTGTTTAATTGGTTGCTTGATCTATATAGATCATTTTTTGAATTAAATGAGTTGATTTACCAAGTTTATTGATTGGATGTGACAATGAATTATTTCACTGACTACCTGATTTGCAGTTTTCCCAATTAATTCGCAAATCTTTAGCTGCAACTCTGCTTATTGAGAGAGAGGAGGCCTACTTCAGGTGATCTATACTTGGTGACTCTGTCAGGCTAAGAGATATTTATTATAAAAAAACAGGTAATAAGGACAGATTAAAATTAATGGAAGCTGTAAATTTGCTAAGTGGATTGATAACAAGAAAGTAATCTAGCTATGCTTGTCACTTTACATTTCAGGTATTTACAATGCTGTTAAGATATTTAAAATTCATCTCTGAATGGCATGGGAAACTTTCAACTGCAACAGGGTACTAACTTAAACACAAAACAATTATAGAAGCAAAGCACTTTGGATGAGACAAATGTCACGGTGTACTGGCTAAGTGCTCTGTGGTCAGAAAGAGTTCAAATTTCAGCTCCATAGCTCATGGGCTATGTGATTTCAGAGAATAAGCTTCACTGCAAGTTTCAGTTTCCACTTCTATAAAAAGGGTATAATTGCCCCTTAAGGGTTGTAAAGATTAGAGGAGATAATATATGTAGTGTCTGGCATGTAACAGAAGTAAAAAACAAATGGGAAGGTAACTAATAGTTACCTTACCCAAAGTCCTATGGAAACTAACTTATAGTTACACCAATCCTTAAAAATAAATTGTGAATGCGTATTAGAGCAACAATGCAACTGAGCAGCATGTTCTATGTACACACATCTGTAACTGGAGTTAACATATCCACTGTGCTCCAGCCTTGGGGGTCACTGAGCCCCCAGGGTTTTATGAACAGGGCAGACACAAAGGAACAAGCAACTGACAGCACAGATAATTTACTGCCATGTAAATCAACCTGAGGAATGTTTGATTCTCCAGCACCACAGAGGTTCAGGGGCAAATAAAAAGCCTATTAATCAAAGCCGAAAATCCAACAATGATATCAGAAGAATTCTGCTTTGATTGCTATGGGACACCCCCAAATCCTCTCAAAACAATTTCAACAAATATCACAGGCTAAGATCTGAGATGCAAAAGGTGGATCTCAGATCACTTCACTGCCGAGTGCTTTTATTTTCCCTACTTCTTAAACACAAAGTATGAAGTCATTCATTTCATTCAAAGCACATCTGTAAAGTACCCCCCTTTGCTGTGGCCTGTCCTGAGCACTGGGAACACAGTAAAAAAAAAAGAAGACTGATTCCTGCCATATTATACAAGACTAATGGAAGCCTCTTCTGGGTCATCAGTAAAGTCTGGCAACAAACAGTGCCCCAACTCCTCTGACCCCTTAATTGAAAATCTGAGGAGATAATGACTAAAATTCTATATCTTACACATGGACATATCAGTTCCTTTGTGCTTTGATAAAGGAATCATGGCCAGGCGCAGTGGCTCGAGCCTGTAATCCCAGAACTTTGGGAGGCCGAGGTGAGTGGATCATGAGGTCAGGAGATCGAGACCATTCTGGCGAACACAGTGAAACCCCATCTCTACTAAAAATACAAAAAATTAGCCAGGCATGGTGGCACACACCCGTAGTCTCACCTACTTGGGAGGCCGAGGCAGGAGAACTGCTTAAACCCAGGAGGCGGAGGTTGCTGTGAGCCAAGATCATGCCACTGCACTCCAGCTTGGGTGACAGAGCGAGACACTCTCTCTCAAAAAAAAAATTGGTAAAATAAGATACTGGTACATTCTGACTTCTGAAACAGCTTCAGGACTCCAAATTAATACTAGTACAATACCAGCAGTATCATTAGCTACATTTATTGAGTACTATGAGCCAGATACTCTGCAAAGTGGCTGAAACTTCACGTCAACTTTGTAGATGAATCATTTATTATCTCTATTTTACAAATTAGATACCTGAGCCTCAATGGGATTAGAAGGCTTGCTTAAGATTAAACAGCATGTAAGTGATGGGGCTGAGATTCAAATCCAGACAGCCAAGAGCTGTCCCCTCTTGACCCCCATCCATTCCTCTGCCAAAGCCATGGTGTGTCAAGACTTTCTGAGGCACCTAGGAATCCAAATCCCTATAGAAATGTGACATACTTTGATGAGGAGGAAATCATGACACATTACTTATAAAAAATTAGATTCAGTTAAACCTCTTTGCTTTTACAGATGGGCAATGGAGGCAGAGAAAATAACAACATGCTCATGATCACCCAATTAAACAGAGGCAAAGCTGGTTTCGAAAACTCTGGTCTCCCCACTTCCAATCCATTATTCTTTGATCAAATTAAAAACTGGTGGCCTTTAAAATGGGGCGAGAAAAAAAGGGGGCAGCTCTAGTCCCTGCCTCAGGAAATCCCCCCAAATACAGACATCTCAGAGTTTACAACATGAGAAAACAGGGGCACCTTCCCATGACATAGTCTGGTGGAAAGAAGAGGGATTTTGCAGTCACATCTGGTTTTAATGCTAACTCAAATTCTTAGACCAAATCTCTTTGGGCTCCATTTTCTTATCCAAAAACAGCTTTCCTTGATTTTTCTAGGAGAATCACTTGGATCTCCGAAATTCAAGCAATTCTCCATTGTGGTTTTTTTTTTTTTTTTTAAGAGACAAAGTCCATCTCCGTTGCCCAGGCTGGAGTGCAGTGGCACAATCTTGGCTCACTGCAACCTCTGCCTCCCGGGTTTAATAGATTCTTCTGCCTTAGCCTCCTGAGTGGTTGGGACTATAGACATGTACCATCATGCCCAGCTAATTTTTGTATTTTTAGTAGAGACAGGGCTTCACCATATTTGCCAGGCCGGTCTTGAACTCCTGACCTCGTAATCCGCCTGCTTCGGCCCCCCAAAGTGCTGGGTTTATAGGCATTAGCCACTGTGTCCAGTCTCCTTTGTGGTCGTACAGAACTTGGTCAATATTTCTGCATATCACTAATCATACTGCTGCTCTTTTTCCTATTTCCACCTCTGCTCTAAAGAGCAAGTATTCTTCTATTATCTCTACATGCTTACTGAAGAGTAAAATGACTGGCATTTAGAAGGTACTTAACAAATATTTATTGAATGAATGAAGATATGAATATGTAGATTGAATCACTCTATGAAAAAAGCAAAGGGTATTATTTATTTATTTATTTATTTGAGATGGAGTCTTGCTTTGTTGCCCAGGCTGGAGTGCAATGGCACGATCTCAGCTCACTGCAATCTCTGCCTCCTGGGTTGAAACGATTCTCCTGCCTCGGCCTCCCGAGTAGCTGGGATTATAGGCGCCGGCCACTACACCTGGCTAATTTTTGTATTTTTAGTAGAGACAGGGTTTCGCCATGTTGGCCAGGCTGGTCTTGAACTCCTGATCTCAAGTGATCCACCTGCCTCAGCCTCCAAAAGTGTGGGATTACAGGCATGAGCCACCACGCCCAACCAGCAAAGGGTATTATTAATGAGGTATGTGTTAACGAGAAGAGGGGAAATAAGCTTTTCTTTTCATGTTCTTGCTTTTCACAGTTATATCTGTTAGCCAAATAGGGCTTTCTAGGCAATACACATGTGTCAGAGATTGTAATTGAAGACTAGAGAAGAAGGCAGCTTAGGGAGAGGTGAGGATGAAAGGGGAATTTTTATAGCCCATCAAGATATGAATACTGGCATCTCACTTTTTATGGAGAAAAAACAGTGGGAAATGATTATACTATGTAAAAATTTTAAAATGTTACACATGAAAAGACTAGAAATAAATGTACCAAATGAGTTTCTTAAGGTTACACATACATTTAAGTCACAGGCACTCTTTTCCTTCTGATTTTCCATACTTTCCAAATGTCCTGAGTATATATAACCTTTATTTCCTTTCTTTATAAAATATTTATTTTTGATAAGGGTAGCATATTTTTATTGTGTACAACTTAGAAATATGAAGCAGTATGAAGAATACAGGGAAATCTCTTAGCCTGTCACACAGAGAATCACTTGTCCTGGAGACCCTGAGTATTGTAAGCCTCACTTACATCCCCTGGTTCCTAAGTGGTCATTTTCTCTACCAAGTTCTGGAATTATGAAGGAAATTACCATATCTACTGCATAAGCGTCTTATAAGGTTTGAACGATTGAATTTATTGCACAGTGCTTGCATGAAGAAAGATTCTCGCTTTGCTAAAATTTCTTCTACTGCTCTTAAGCTTCTGATTACGCAGAAGCTGAATTAACTATCGCACAGTAGCGTGGTTGATAGCATGAGGCAGAGAGACATAAAAGTCTTGCTTCTGAGTCACCATCAGAGAAAGAGGAATGATCAAAAGAACAATGAACAAGTACAGGATAACTGGATCCAGAGGAAGAGACTTAATTTTAGAGTTGGGTTGGCATAAAAAGAGCAGTCCCTTTCATGGGACCATGAAATTGCCAAGAGAATTGGAAATCTGAACAATGAATGGATGCAAAATACAGCCTACTGCCAAGAGAGGTGGGGGGTGGGGGTGGGGGCCTACAGGGCAGAATATATATGATATATACATCATATCTCCAAATCTTCAATGAGTACAACTTTTACTTATTCATATTTCATCAAATGAGTTAAAATTTTCCATTAAAAATTTATTTCATTGAATTGTTTAACCAATATTAATTTTACGTTCAAAGGCCAATAAAGCTTTCACAAAGTGACAGAAGCCTATAGCCCATATATAGATGGCATTTAATTCATATGTGAAAATTCAGGAGCATTCCAGGAAGCATCCCAGATTTCTACCAAATGGGATCTGGCATGTTCGATTTACATACTCATAAAAATTCACTCATTCTCAGAAAATGTAAAACACACTTAAGTATGATGACTAGATGAATGCTTGTTGTTGTTGTTTTTTAATGAAAAATGAAAGAGCACATCATTTTTAAGGGTCCAGAACTCTCATGACTTGGGCTTTGGTGTTTATTTTGATGGGACAATCAACATTAAGAGTGTGACAGGCATTAGCAAGGAAAAATGGTCATGAGGACTGCAGCTCAGAAGTTGATCTCTCGGAAAGCAGAGAAAACATTTTTAAGATGATCAAGATTTCCTTTTCGGCTGGGCGTAGTGGCTCACACCTGTAATCCTAGCATTCTGGGAGGCCGAGGTGGGTGGATCACAAGGTCAGGAGTTCGAGACCAGCCTGACCAACATGGTGAAACCCCGTCTCTACTAAAAATATAAAAATTAGCTGGGTGTGGTGGCACATGCATGTAGTCCCAGCTACTCAGGAGGCTGAGGCAGGAGAATTGCCTGAATCCAGGAGGTGGAGGTTGCAGGGAGCTGAGATCGCACCATTGCACTCAGCCTGGGCAACGGAGCAAGACTCTGTCTCAAATGTGTGTGTGTGTATATATGTGTATATATACACACACACATATATATATATATATATATATATATATATATTTTTTTTTTTTTTCTTTTCTCCAAAACCCCTCAAGAAAGTGAGGTCCAAAAAAACCTTGGAAAGTAAGATAACTTCCTGATCCTCAGTTTCTCTCCTGTAAAAAGAGGTTATCATCTAAAACTTACAGAGATGTTGTAAAAAAATAAAATAATACATTTGAAGTGCTTAGCATGTGTTGTGACATACAGTAGGCACTCCAGTGTGTATCTACCAACCCGTTACCTAGCAGTGCGGTGACTAGCAATTGGGAAATGTTGATAACAGGTTTTCTTTCTGACTAGGTCACCGAACAAAATGTATGCAATAATTCCACATCTGTCACTTAAATAAAACACATCAGCTGCTTGAGAACATCTCACTTGATGATTTTTACTGAATAAATTTCTGTACATAGTCAAAAACTTGTTTTAGCAGACACCTGAAGAAAGGGCTCCTTGACAGGGTAAGGGTACAGAATTTCATTCCAGATCTTTAAATGTTCCCATGTATTCTCACCCATCCCACAAATTATTCATTGAGTATTTGCTATGTGTCAAGCATTGTGTATGGACTGGGGAATACAAACCCATAAAATAGACACAGTCCAGACTCAAAACTATCCTACTACTACTTAAGACTTCTTGGCGAGGTGTGCTGGCTCACGCCTATAATCCTAGTTCTTTGGGAGGCCAGGGGAGACAGACTGCTTGAGCCCAGGAGTTTGAGACTAGCCTGGGCAACATGGTGAAACCCCATCTATACTAAAATATACAAAACTTAGCTGAGTGTGGTGGCACATGCTTGTAGCCCCAGCTACTCAGGAGGCTGAGGTGGGAGGATAGCTTGAGCCTGGGAAGCTGAGGCTGCTATGAGCTGAGATTGTATTCCTGGATGAACGTGGGCAACAGTGAGACACCATCTCAAAAAAAGAAAAGAAAAGAAAAGACTTCTTCATTCACACTTGAGAGACATCTCTCAAGTAATCTTTGCCTTCATTACACCCCAAACTGAACTCCACTCACACTGAGGAACCTATTTCTCCTGTGGGATACTCCATTTCAACCCCGCCATCCACACAGGTTTTCAATGTCCATCCAGTCTTAGGCTGATCTCTCTTTTCATTCATCCATGCTAGAGGTTTCAATTAATATCTATGTAGATGATGCCTAAATTTACATTTCCAGCTCTTACTCTCCCCTCTAAACTCCAGACAAGCAAATATAAGTGACTATTTGATCACTTAGTTTAGATCTAGCAAAGCCATCTCAAAATAACAGGTAGAAAACCAAGCTCATGCTGCCCCTACCCCTCCTAATCTCACAGTAAACCCCAACAAAACCTGCTCTTCCAATGCTAGCTATTTCAGTGAAGGACACCACAATGCATCAAGGTGTACGCGTATGAAACCACTCCTCTGCCAAACTCTCCATATCGAGTTCATCCCAAGTCCTTGTGAATTCTACCTCTCAAATAGTCCCAAAATCTGCCCACTTATCTCCTTCTCCACTGTGACCCCTGCCTACCTCTTGATCTCATTCTGTCACAGGCGTGTGAACCAGAGAAACTCCATCTTAAATAGAGCTGGGTAAAATGTGGCCGAAATCTACTGGGCTGCATTCCCAGAAGATTAAGGCATTTGAATGAGACAGGAAGTCAGCACAAAATACAGGTCATAAAGACACTGCTGATAAAAGCTTGCAATAAAGGAGCCAGCTAAAACCCACCCAAACCAAAATGGCAACAAGAGTGACCTCTGGTCATCCTCATTGCTGCACACCCACTAGCACCATGACAGTTTACAAATGCCATGGCAACAGCAGAAAGTTACCCTACATGGTCTTAAAAAAAAGAGGCATGAATAATCCACTATTGTTTATTATATGATCAAGAAATAACCATAAAAATGGGCACCCAGCAGCCCTTGGGGCTACTATCTCTATGGAGTAGCCATTCTTTTATTCCTTTACTTTCTTAATAAACTTGCTTTCGTTTTGCACTGTGGATTCACCCTGAATTCTTTCTCACATGAAATCCAAAACCTCTCTCTCAGGGTCTGGATCAGGACCCCTGTCCTATAACATCTTTCTAGTGACCACAAAGGGACTAGAATGCGAAAACCCTGACCCAATGGCTACCTTTGGGTAAGTGTTGGGGTCCTGTAACATCTTTCTGGAGACCACAGAAGTAACTATACTGTGGAAACCCCTGACTCAAAAGCTAACTTTGGGTAAGTGGTGGGGTCTGGTAACATCTTTTTCACGAACCAAAAAAGGGACAATACTGAGGAGACACTCTGACACAAAGGAAATAGACGGCAGCCTGATTGGATGACTTTGGGTAAGTGGTGGGATACCCAGGTAAAGAATGGCATTGGGTTAAAGGCCCAACTTAGGGGAGTTAGAGTCTCTCCTAAGACAGAGTGGATTAGAAGCCCCTCTTAACGAAAGGCAAGGATGCTTGACTGACCTTGGGTTAGAGACCCTACTTAGGAGGGTTAAAGTCCCTTCTAAGATTTAGGGGGTTAAATGTCCCTCTCCCTAAGTCCCTCTTGGCTAACAGGTTTGGCACTATGGGATGTTAACTGCTATTCTCTTTGGATAAATCTGCCTTGCACTCTTGCTAATGGCTAAGGATGACAGGGTTTGGCATGTACAGGACCATGGGA
The DNA here is from genome assembly GCF_049354715.1 of Callithrix jacchus. Taxonomy (NCBI): domain Eukaryota; kingdom Metazoa; phylum Chordata; class Mammalia; order Primates; family Cebidae; genus Callithrix; species Callithrix jacchus. Next base: position 174,151,789 of record NC_133502.1, read on the forward strand.
CATGAGGAGCTTTTTTCTCCCTAAAAAAGGAAACCTGAGAGCTGATGAGACTGCTGGAAAACGTCCCTTTGCAACAAATGGCTACCTGACCTTTTCATTGTTGGCTGCAGTGATTGGGTCTTTCATGTGGCCTCCCTAAACTCTTCACCTTCCCCACCCTGCTACAGGCAATACTTTCCTTCTCTACTTTTCCTTTCCTTTCTTTTCTGTTACTCAGGGCAATCATCTTGCCCAGAGACCACGTGTTGAAACTCCAAGTTGGAGGTTGGATTAAAGGTAACAGGGCCCATCTGAGGGCAAATTTAAGCCTTGCCAGTTTGATACTGGGTGCTAAGCTGAGTGGCTAACGTCTATGTTTTATCACACATATTTTGCTCTGTCCAGAATAAAAAAAAACTCTTTTATGATGCAGCTTGGCCCCCAGGAAGATGGTGCTGCAAACTGCATCACTAGGACCACTCAGGGAAAGGGAATCCAGAAGCCTGGCATGCTGACAAAAGGGTAAGAATTTCTTTCCAGTCAGATTTCTGGCTTCTCTCTCTCTGTGCAAACTGCTGAATGGTTTTTAAAAAATAAGTGTTAATCTCCTCTGTAAAGCTTTGATTAATGTGCAAAATAATTCTAAGTCTAGTCGGCTGGGTATGGTGGCTCACACCTGTAATCCCAGCACCTTGGGAGGCCGAAGCAAGTGGATCACCTGAGGTCAGGAGTTCGAGACCAGCCTGAACATGGGGAAACCTGGTATCTACTAAAAATACAATATTAACCAGGCGTGGTGGTGCATGCCTGTAATCCCAGCTACTTGGGAGGCTGAGGCAGGAGAATCACTTGAACCTGGGAGGCAGAGGTTGCAGTGAGCCGAGATCATGTCACTGTATTCCAGCCTGGGCAACAAGAGCAAAACTCCATCTAAAAATTGGAAAAAAACAAAAAACAATTCTAAGGCTAGTCTTAAGCTGGTGTATTTTGTGCTGTGAATTAGTTTTCCTGTGTCGAGGGATAATTCAGGATAAAACACAGGCTTAGAACACCTGTATGCCCGCTTTTCAAGACAACCAAGCAAGCTGGTCAGTAACAAACTTGAATACAGGTTCCTAACACAAAAAAACTGGATGATGTCTTCACCCTGTTTCATGCTCTTGTCAGCTTGACCTTTTAACCACATGGCGGTACTTTCTCCTGGTCTCCGCCTTCCAGGGAACAGGAATTTTAGGGTTCATGCCATAGTTAGCTGTAAAACTCATATAAATAGTTAAAAGCCTTGGCCGGGCGCGGTGGCTCAAGCCTGTAATCCCAGCACTTTGGGAGGCCGAGGCGGGTGGATCATGAGGTCGGCAGATCGAGACCATCCTGGTCAACATGATGAAACCCCGTCTCTACTAAAAATTACAAAAAATTAGCTGGGCACGGTGGCGTGTGCCTGTAATCCCAGCTACTCAGGAGGCTGAGGCAGGAGAATTGCCTGAACCCAGGGGGCGGAGGTTGCGGTGAGCCGAGATCATGCCATTGCACTCCAGCCTGGGTAACAAGAGCGAAACTCCGTCTCAAAAAAAAAAAAAAAGAAAAAGAAAAAAAAAAAGCCTTTGCAAGCTCAAAGTGAATTACTGTAGACTCCCCTGGAAAAGAAAATAGAGATTTCCCTGTGCTGTAGCTCAGTAGCTAAGGTTTTGTACTTTCACAGTGCCGCTCCAGGTTCAATTCACCACCTGGGAAGTAAGTCATTTCTGGTTTAATATCTGCATGACCTTATCTATTCTCTTCTCTGTGGACTGTCTTAAATTTTCCTTTCTCTAAATATCTGGGAGGTTACCTTTGGTAAAATTCAAAAGCCAAAAATATCAGCCACTTGGCATAAAAAAGTCTAAAAGGACTTTATTAAAGAGTCTATGGTTAAAATCAGTTTAATGAAAGTAGATATTCAAGCTCTGACAGCTTGAACTCCTTGGGAAAAACAGGAGGCACCAGAGACCTCTTTCCTGGTCCTGTTCTTCCAAGGCTCCACCCTAAAGCCAGTAATCGAACTAAGAAACGTAAAAACTGGCAAATAAAAAATCTTACAACTACCTTAATCTTTTGCCTTTCTGTGTAACTACGTATGTGTTGTGTGTAATGTTTATATAAAGGAGCTCTAATTAATTGGCTTCAACAAAAATTAGTGCTTAAATCAAAATTTTAAAAGCAAAATGAAAACTGTAAGGCCTTTTAGTTCATGCAACTTTAATAATATCTGAGAAATACAAAACGCTTTAAAAATGATTGATAAAAACATTTAGTCTAAATTATTCAAGTCGGATATTAAATCTGCTAAATGCTTTAAGATCATAAACTACTTCTTGAACTTTAGAAAAACTTTTTAATTTACCTACCTTAAAGCCATTAAATTCTAGATAAGGCCTGGGGACATGTGGAATTAGCCATGCCCCCTAGCTATACAAAGAAGATTGTTTAAAAAGACATTTTATATAAGAAAGAAACTTGTATGGTAAATTCTTGTCCTGGTTGTTTAAAAGGAGAGATGTTTAGGGCAAGTCAGAAAGTCCAAGAGTCTCAACTGGTGTGTAAGTCGTGAAAAAATCTGTGAAAGGGAATTTATGCAAGAAAAGCTGTATAATTCAAAGGTTGTTAGGTCTCCTAAACACTTCAAAAAATGCCACTATGACTCTTACTGTACAACTTGCCTGCTTTACATATAGATAAGGCTGGGGACATTATCTGCACTTCTGCCTGGTGTATCCTAGGCAGGCTCCATACCCAGTGCATAATTAAAATCTTCAACTTACCAAGGTTTTCATCAAAAATAAAAGTTGCTAAGAGTTAGCATTATAACATGTTATTGAAACTACTACAACAATATTACATGCAATGTGTATAGAAAGCAAAATGTGTTTTTGGTGAAAGATTATAAGAAATAATGCGACAGTGAAATTTTTTTCTGCCTAAAGAATTAAAGGATTGTTTTAGGAAAAAAATCTAAAGGTTTAAACAAGTTGTGAAAGGTTTATAAAAATTAATTGTAAGAGATTCTGTGTGTGAACATATTGGCTAAAGTTAAGAGTATTATTCAGTTTTTCCATGAATTAAATTTTAGAGTAAAAGCACAACAGGTTTTTCTTAGAGCACTGATCTGCTCTTTCACAAAAAAGTATCAAGGGTTATAAAGGTTTATAAGAATCTTAACTTATGGTTAAACACTAAAATTGAGTAAATAGATCTATAAGATTTTATTAAAAATTGGGTTTAACATTAATAGTCCATTAAGGTAAAGGTAAAATTTGGCTTACTTGGTATAAAAACCATATATTATCAAATGTAAAATGGTGTTTTGCTTTCTTTGGACTATATTTGCATAAATGTGTTACTGGTGTATGTTCCAAATTATGGAAAATGCCTATAATTCTAATATAACTTGGTTTATGTCATTAATAATTTTAATTGTTACATAAAATTTTGTGTGCCACAGAAGTAACCAAATTTCCTTATTAATTGTGGCTTTAATAGTGGCTGTCCTAAAACATTTTATCATCCACAGACAATTGTTGTCTTGTTTTAATCCTCTTTAGAAGGTGGTTTATAATTAACTATAAAACTCTAGCAATTGTTCTTAAACGCAGGTTTCTAATAACTTTGGAAATTGTTACATTAGAATAAACAACTTTTAAAACTCTTATGAAGAGCTGGAATGTTCATGAATATAAAATAGAATGGGAGTTAACTGAATTATAGAAAACTAAAGTAATCTTTTTAACTTTGCTTAAATGCTACTGATCCAGCCGGGCATGGTGGCTCACGCCTGTAATCCTAGCACTTTGGGAAGCTGAGGTGGGCAGATCACCTGAGGTCAGGAGTTTCAGCCTGGGTAACATGGTGAAACCCCATCTTCACTAAAAATAAAAATAGCCGGGCATGGTGGTGCACACCTGTAATCCTAAGTACTTGGGAGGCTGAGGACAGAGAATCACTTGAACCCGGGAGGCAGAGGTTGCAGTGAGCTGAGATCACACCACTGCACTCCAGCCTGCACAATGGGAACAAGACTCCATCTCAAAAAAAAGAAAATGCTGATCTTTTGTTTTTCAGAGTCAAGGAAACTTTTCTTTTGAGCTATTTACAGCTTTTAGCAATTAAGTATACTCCCATAAACAAAATTTGGAGCATATTTGTTTCCACCTGATTTCTCCAAAATTTGGAAACTATTTGTGAGCATTCTTAATTTATGGCAATACAGTTAATTTGCATAAGTGCAGTAATAATCTGCTTTCTTTTATAACAGGACACAATTGGAGAAACTGGTTATTTTACCAAGGCTTTAACTGGAATGTTATGCTTTCCTTTAAATAATCAAACTTGACTTGTAAAGCCAACGAAAGCCCCTTGCAGAACTGGCCTCAGTCCTTGTCTGCAACAGTCCCTGTACAGGGTTTCTGACCTATGGTAAGTAAAAAATGTCACTTTCTAACAGGTCCAGGAGCCCCAAGTTATCTTGAGACCTCCAACATGAGAGGAATTTAATCAACTAATAGGTATTTGAAGATACAAACCCATGGCTGAGCTTGGCTTTAAGAAGTCTTAACTAATGGCCACACTGCCAAAAATAATTTAAAGATTCAACGTTATCCCCATCAAGCTACCAATGACCTTCTTCACAGAACTGGGAAAAAAGACCTTAAACTTCATATGGAACCAAAAGAGAGCCTGCATGGCCAAGTCAATTCTAAGCAAAAAGAACAAAGCGGGAGGCATCACGCTACCAGACTTCAAACAATACTACAAGTCTACAGTAATCAAAACAGTATGGTACTGGCACCAAAACAGAGATATAGACCAATGGAACAGAACAGAGGCCTCAGAGGCAACACAACACATCTACAAACATCTGATCTTTGACAAACCTGACAAAAACAAGCAAAGGGAAAAGGATTCCGTTTAATAAATGGTGTTGGGAAAACTGGCTAGCCATTGTGCAGAAAGCAGAAACTGGACCCCTTCCTGACACCTTACACTAAAATTAACTCCAGATGGATTAAAGACTTTTTAAACATAAGACCTAACACCATAAAAACTCTAGAAGAAAATCTAGGCAAAACCATTCAGGACATAGGCGTAGGCAAGGACTTCATGATCAAAACACCAAAAGCATTGGCAACAAAAGCCAAAATAGACAAATGGAACCTAATCAAACTCCACAGCTTCTGCACAGCAAAAGACACAGTCATTAGAGTGAATCAGCAACCAATAGAATGGGAAAAAATTTTTGCAGTCTACCCATCTGACAAAGGGCTGATATCCAGAATCTACAAAGAACTAAAACAGATTTACAAGAAAAAAACAAGCCCATTCAAAAGTGGGTGAAGGATATGAACAGACACTTTACAAAAGAAGACATACATGAGACCAACAAACATGAAAAAATGCTCATCATCACTGGTCATTAGAGAAATGCAAATCAAAACTACATTGAGATACCATCTCACACTAGTTTGAATGGCGATCATTAAAAAATCTGGAGACAACAGATGCTGGAGAGGATGTGGAGAAATAGGAACACTTTAACACTGTTGGTGGGAGTGTAAATTAATTCAACCATTGTGGAAGATAGTGTGGTGATTCCTCAAGGTCCTAGAAACAGAAATTCCATTTGACCCAGCAATCCCATTACTGGATATATATCCAAAGGATTATAAATTGTTCTACTATAAGGACACATGCACATGAATGTTCATTGCAGCACAGTTTACAATAGCAAAGACCTGGAACCAACCCAAATGCCCATCAACGATAGACTGGACAGGGAAAATATGGCACATATACACCATGGAATATTATGCAGCCATCAAAAATGATGAGTTCGTGTCCTTTGTAGGGACATGGATGAACCTGGAAACCATCATTCTCAACAAACTGACACAAGAACAGAAAATCAAACACCGCATGTTCTCACTCATAGGTGGGTGTTGAACAATGAGAACACATGGACACAGGCGCATCACACACTGGGGTCTGTTGGGGGGAAATAGGGGAGCGACAGCGGGGGGTGGGGAGCTGGGGAGAGATAGCATGGGGAGAAATGCCAGATATAGGTGATGAGGAGGGAGGCAGCAAATCACACTGCCAGGTGTGTACCTATGCAACAATCACATTCTTCACATGTACCCCAAAACCTAAAATGAAATAAAAAAAGAAGTCTTAACTAAGATTCCTTCTATGAAACAGAGTTCCATCAAAGCCAATTTAAAAAGAGCCTATGTGAAAAATAATTATTCTTGCTGCACTTTATACAAATAATCAGACCAAGTATAATAAAGCAAATCAGTGTTACCATAATTTGTCTTTAGTAAAAATGAGAAACTGGAGAATGAAGTATTATGTTTCAAGAACTATGGTATACTTGCTATTAAATTCTAGTCTCATTAGTTGTTTTTAAGTTTGTTTCTCCAATTTAGGCTAACCCTGCTTATTCCTGTGAACCAATCGGTGATCTCTGACTGCTGCTCAGAACAAACAAGAGGGATGGGTAATGAATGTAAAAATCTGGATCAGTATGCTAATTCTGGGTACATCACAATCAGCTAACAACCCAATATCGGCTTAGTTCCAACAGTTGCCCAGTTCATGCAAAGCCTTCTAATTTAGTTTACTTGGAATAACTAATTATTTTGTTTTACTCTTGACAAGCTTATGGAATGTTTTCTTAAACACTCTTATCTTCCAGATATCACCTTTTGTCAAAATTCAAGAGTTATGAATGGGCCTTACCATACTGATGCTTTCTGACTGAGCTTCTCTCTACTCTGAATGCAAGAAACTCTCATAGTTAGGCAGGAATATAATCATTGCTATTCAGCCTGAAGAAGTTACAGAAGATGGATCTTCATCCCTCTGCAACCCTTAGGATTAAGGGTTCTCTTATAAAAGGGAGGCAGAAAATGTCAGAGGCATGTGAACCAGAGCAACTCCATCTTAAATAGGAGCTGGATAAAATGAGTCTGAAACCTAAAGGGCTGCATTCCCAGTTAAGGCACTCTAAGTCATAGGATGAGATAGGAGGTTAGCACAAAATACAGGTCATAACAACCTTGCTGACAAAAAAGGCTGCAATAAAGAAGCAGGCCAATTCCCATCAAAACCAAAAAGGCAGCAAGAGTGACCTCGGGTCCTCACTGCTACACTCTCACCAGCCCCAGGACACTTTACAAATGTCATGGCAACATCAGAAAGTTACCCTATATGGTCTAAAAAGGGGAGGCATGAATAATCCACCTCTTGTTTAGAAATATCATTAAGAAATAACCATAAAAATGGGCAACAGCAGCCCTGAGGGGTTGGCTATGGAATAGTCATTCTTTTATTCCTTTACTTTCTTAATAAACTTGCTTTCATTTTGCATTGTGGGCTCACCCTGAATTCTTTCTTGCACGAGATCCAAAAACGCTCTCTTGGGGTCTGGATCAGGACCCCTGTCCTGTAACAATTCCACTCTGTTCTCCTTCTTCTTTGTACTCCAGCCACACTGGCCTTCTTTTGTTCCCTGACTACAACATGCTTCCTCCAGCAATAAGGTAGCTGCCATATAGCTCCATCTGCTGGGACCCTCCCTCACCCTAAGGCCTCCTCTATCACTTTCTCAGAGAATTTCTCCCTGACTTCCAGGCAAAGCTCTCATAAACACTGTTCCTTTCCTTCAGAGCACTTAACTCAGTTTTAAATCAAATATTATTTAGTTTATTTGAATTAATTATTTTGTTATTTGCCCACTTCCTTCATTAGACAGTGGAATTCATGAAAGCAAGACCATGCCTGGCTCTACTCACCACTGTATATCAAGCAAAATGCCTGGTATATATAGCACACACTCAATAAATATTTGTTGAATGCATGAATGAATAGAAATGATAAGTGAAATGAGCCAGTTACAAAGTGCTATTACCCTTAATAACTGCTTCTTCCCCAACAAACTGTACATTTTTTAGTACAGTGATCACATTTCTCTTGTTCTCCATTTTATACTGAATACTTAGGGTCTGAAACTTCAAAAACATTGATTAAATGAAAGAATGAAGAAGGACTTACGCTTCTGAGATTAAGCAGAATGCCAAGAGAAGAATGAGAAAGGCATTTCTGACTATAGAAATAGCAAAAGCGCTCATGGTATTGATGTTAAAAAGCTGCCAGTAAAAGAATGTGATGCCTTAGGATGCATGGGAACACAGCTGCGAGTCAGAATAGGAAGGGTCACTTAGGCTGTACTGCTTAAGTGAGCAGTTCTCATGATGACTCTAAGGAATATAAAGCAGAAGCAGCAACCTAGAAATGGGAGAAGACATAGGTGGGCATGCAGACAGTAAAAAAGGGGACTATAAAGGACATACAAAAGAGTTGAAGTAACAAAGTTGTCTGAAAATATATATAATGTCAGGTCAAACACTGCTAAATACTGTCCTAAGTTCACAGGGCATCAGAATATTGTAGCATAGTACAATTACTTGAGTCATCAAAAAAGGACTAAATTACACTACTACTGCCGAACAACTCACTTGATTGTAGTAGTAGCTGGCTGCAGTTACAGTAGTGAGCAGGAGCAGAAATGAACTTTTACTGAGCACTTGCTATGTATTGTCTCATTTTATTTTCATGACTACCCTGTTGGATAGTTTCCACCCTCATTTTATACATGAGAATATCATACTACGTGGGGCTTAAGTAATTCATTTAAAATCATCCTGCTAAGTGTTAACACCAGAATTAAAACCCAGCCCGTGGCTGTGGATCCCACACTTTCAACCACTATGTTATATTCTGATTAAGAAGGCACAGAAAGATGTTAACACAATTTAGGAAGCTCCTTTGAAGAATAACTAAAATGAAGTTAGGCTAGGCACAGTGGCTCAGGCCTGTAATTCTAGTACTTTGGGAGGTTGAGGCAGGATGATCGCTTTAAGCCAGGAATTCAAGACCACCCAGGGCACCAAGTTCTTGCAAAAAATTTGTGCTGCTACAAAAAGTTTTAAAAATTAGCCAGGTGTGGTGACGTGCACCTACAGTTCTAGCTACTTGGGAGGCAGAGGTGGGAGGATCACTTGAGCCCAGGAGTTCAAGGCTGCAGTGAACTATACCTGACAACAGTTTGAGACCTAGTCTTAAAATAAAACAAATAAAATTTGATGCATAATGAGATAAACCCTCAGAGAGCTACAAACCCCACCAACTTTCCTTAAGTAGTCTAGATAGCTGAGGTCATATCAGACTGGTGCTAATCCACAGTTTTCTCCAATGCATGACTATACCATGTCTTGTTATATACTACCCTGGCTAATATGGTGGCCATTAAAAAAGGGCAAAAGATCTCACCAAAGAAGCTCACCAAAAAGACAAAGAACAGCTCACCAAAGGAGACAAAAAGGTAACAAATAAAAAGCATATGAAAAGATGCTCAACATCATGTCATTAGGGAATTACAAATTAAAACAACACACTACTACACACTTATCAAAACAGCTAAAATTGAAAATACTGACAAAAACCAAATGCTGGTAAGGATTTGAGGCAACAACCCTCATTCCTCAGTGGTGAGAATGCCAAATGGTATGACCACTTTGGAAGACAGTTTGGCAGTGTCTTGTATCATAGTCTTACCATACAATTTGGCAATCATACTCGTACATATTCATCCAAATGAGCTGAAAACTTACATCCACATAAAAATCTGCATATGAATAGTTTAGTGTCTTTATTTATAATTACCAAAAATTGCAAGCAACCAAGATATCTTTCAATAGATGAACGAATAAACAAATTGTGGTATATCCATGCAGTGGAATATTTACTCGACAATAGTGAGAAATGAGCATTTGACACAAAGGAACCTTAAATGTATATTGCTGAGTGAAAAAAGCTAGTCTGAAAAGGCTACATATGGTATGATTCGAACTAGACAGCATTCTGGAAAACGCAACATCAGAGACAGAAAAAAAAGCCAGTGGTTGCCACTGGTGGGGGGAAGGGATGAAAAGATGGAGCACAGGACATTTTTAGGGCAATGAAGCCATTCTGTATGATACAACCGTTAGAGCTGCACAAGAGTGAACCCTAATGTGTAACTACTGACTTTTGTTAACAATAATAATATGATTCATCAATTTTAACAAATGTACCACACTAATGCAATATATTAGTAATAGGAGTAAAATGAGGGGTGGGAAGGATATATATAAGGAACTCACTGTACTTTCTGTGCAATTTTCTGTATACCTAAAACTGCTCTAAAAAAATAGTCTATTAAGAATTTTTTTAAGAACGAAAACAAAGCATTAGAAAAAAAGTTTTTTATGAAATAAATTACTCACATCAGGTAAAAAAATAAAAACCTCACAAAATTATTAACATATCTAAAAGAAAAGGCAAAAGTAAAAGACTGAAGAAAGAACAAAGAAGAGCAGGAAAAAAAATCAAAGCTCACATTGCTGAAATGAAGCAAAGAAACAGGCAAGACACAATCATAAACAGAACAAATAAGACCAGTTTATATGGAAACAGAACTGATAATAAAGATACAAAACACATGAATCTTTATGTGCACTGAAATATATAAAGTGCAAACTATTGAAATATTAGGAGAAGTTAACAAAAGTACACAAAAAAATGGAAACTTTAGTGCATTTCTCCTAATCATCCATAGACCAAATAGTCAAAAATCCTACGATAACAGAAATAATTAAGGATATTGACTTAATAATTGTATATTGAGGTCTATAACCTATAGAAAATAATTATTTCCAGAACCCATGGAATATTTATCAAAAAAGTTTAGTATAGTAAGTCCTCCAAATATATATAAATCTCGTAAGCAAAAATTTTAGTCCACGTGTTCTGATCAAAATTCAATAAACATGAATAACAAAGTCTAAATTTTAAATTTGACCATTTAAAGATTGAAATTATTTCAGTTAGTTTCTTCCAAATGTTTTCCCCAAAATCAGTGCATCAAAATAAACAGGAAATAAGCCTAAATACCTATTGCAATCTTGCTCAAGAGTTAACACACATAAGAGTAGAGGAGGCCAAGAATTCCTGCCGAATTCTCCATTCCTTCACTGGGGCCAAAGTCTACTACTACAGACAGTTTACAAGGCACAGGAACAGGGGATCCATATTTCTCAATGGTTTTCTTGACAGTCAGGCTGGAACTGGTGGACCACTCTCAGGTGCATCTAGTAATTCCTACTCTGTGAATGAAAAGCTCTTTCACAGGGCCAACTCACTGCAAAAGACCAAATAAGGATCTACTCTAACACTAAGTACAAACAGGCTAGAAAGAAAATACCTCACATTACATCACCCGACAGGAGGAGATCCCAGGGATTCACTTTATAGACTGTATCACACCAAACAAACCTGAGAAATCCAATGTCACTAAGAATTGTAAAAAGGTTCAGAAGACCGTGGTTTAGATTCAATATAATTGTGTAATTTGAAATATGGAGCAACTATTTAAAATTGTCATCATGGAATATAAATAAGATGTAATCTCTGAACTTCAGAGGTTTACAAACTAGTATAAGAGATAATCTCTATTTTGGTTTTGGAATTCCACATGTAAAGAAAGTGTTAATTACATTGTTTGAATCTTCCTTATCCTTAGCAATTTTGGGTCTGTTTGTTCATCAGTTTCTGACAGGAAGGTACTGAAATGTCCTGTTTCAATTATGCATCATTCAGTGCCTCCTTATAATTCGCTTAATATATTGAGACTGTTGTAGATGTGTTCACAGGCCTATTATCTTAGTGGACTATTCCTTATTTCATTATGTAGTTTACCAAAATCTCTCTATTGTTATGTTTTTGCCTTACATTCTACTGTTTGAGTCACTTCCAAACCCTCCCCTCAATCCCCATCTCCCTTGGCCAAGTGAAACTGAAGGCTCTGGCCAATGGGAAAGGAGAACAGCCACCTGACAGCTTTTGGACTGGGAAGGAACTAGGGAGGGAGAGGAGGGGTAACTATGTGTCATTTTATTTTAAGTATGTATCTGTTGAGTAGTATAACACTAAAAATATTGTTTTAAATATAATTTCATAAATTATCTTCTAATAAGTGAGTTGTTTGTATTTATTGCAATTAATGATGTAATTGGACAAATCTACATCTTACTTTATGTTGTTTCTTGCCTCTTTTCTCGGCTTTTTATTTTTCTTCCATACCTTCTGTTGAATTGATATACTTTTATTCCCTATTTTTCCCTTTACTGTTTAGAAAGCTATTGGACTTTTCTTTAGTAGTTACTCTTAAATGTTTAATAAAATGTGTGGCTAACATTTTCCTAATTTCCCTTATTATTCATATATCTAAAGTTACAGTCATTCTATTCTCTTCTTAGTCTGAACACAAGCTCAGGATGCTTTAGTTACCCACTGAACTTTCCCTCCCTTCTTCCATAATACAGTTGTCTAAAATTTCAGGTCATATTTTAAAACACACACACAAATTACTTTCAAAGATTTACTTTGCAGTCGGTAGTTAACCAGATTTACCAACATATGTTATGAATTTCTTTGTCCACCACTATCTCTTGCAACCAATTCCTTTCCTCAGTGCCCGGCTTCTTTCTTGACAAAATGAAACGGTTCTGTAAACCAGCGGTCACCAAAGCATGGTCTGTGGACCTCTAGAGATCCCAAGGCAAAAAATATTTTCATTATACCACTAAAACATTGTTTGCCTTTTTCACTGGGCTGACATTTACACTAACAGTATACAAGCAATTGTGGGCAAAATTACTGGCACTTTACCATGAATCAACGCAATGGCACCAAACTGGTACTGATAGTCATTGAATTCTTCGTTGCCATGAATAGCAAAAAAGTAAATTAATAACATAAAAGTACAATTCCACCTGATGTTCTTCAAGCAGCAGCAAAGATGACTGCTTTATGGCAGTCACAAGACTAAAAAGTTTAAGAACCAGCTACTTTAAATGAAAGAACATGTGTGGTAAAATCTTATGGTCTTTGTCAAAGATTGCCTTCAACAATCATCGTAAAATGGGGTTATAGTTATTTTTCCTCAGCATTTTGAAGTTATACCAACGTCTTCTAGCATCTTCTGTGGCTGATACAGAGTCTGCTGTGGTTCCTTTGTTGAGAATATTTGTCATCTCTCTGGTAACCTTTAAACCTGTACTTCCTCTATACGCTTGATATTCATTACAATGTATCTAGGTATGAATTAGCATTTATTTTTATTTATTTTTATTTTTTGGAGATGGAGTGTCACTCTGTTGCCCAGGTTGGAATTCAGTGGCATGATCTTCGCTCACTGCAACCTCCACTTCTTGGGTTCAAGCAATTCTGCCTCAGCCTCTTGGGTAGTTTGGACTATAGGCACGCACCAACACATGCAGCTAATTTTTGTAATTTCAGTAGAGATGGAGTTTCACTATGTTGCCCAGTCTGGTCTTGAACTCCTGATGTTAAGTGATCCTCCCACCTCAGCCTCCCAAGTGCTGGCATTATAGGTGTGAACCACCATGCCCAGGCTGTTTTTTAAACTTTTATTTTTGAAATGATTATATTCTCACAGGAAGCTGAGAAAGTGGTGCACAGGGTCCCCCACATCTTTCACTCAGATTTCCCCAGTGGCGACACCTCATATAATTGTAGTCCAACATCAACACCAGGGAAACTGACATTGGTGCAATACTGTTAATAAGACTATAGACATTACTCAGTTTTCACCAGTTTTACATGTACTTGTGCGTGTTGTGTGTAATTCTACACATTGGATTGCATGTATATATTTGTGTCATCATCACCAGGCTACAAAACTGTTCCATCATGAGAGAGCAGCTCTTTTTCACCACCTGTTTACAGTTGCACTGCCTCCCTAACACTGTGCCTGTCCTCTGGCAACCACTCAATTGTTTTGCATTTCTACACTTTTGTCATTTTGAGGATGTTATATAAATGGAATCGGGTGGTACAAAACTTTGAGACTGGCTGTTTTCACTATGTGAACCCAACCAAGTCATTGCATGTATGAAAACGATTTGTTCCTCTTCTATTGACAGTAATATTACTTGGTATGGATGTACCACAATGTTTAATCATTTACCTGTTGAGGGGCATTTAGGTTGTTTCCAGTTTTAAATATTACAAATAAGGCTGCTAAGAACATTTGTATACAGGTTTTTATGTGAATATAAGTCTTCACTGCTCTGGAATAAATACCCAAGAGGGCAATTTCTGGGTGTATGGTAAATTCATGTCTAGCTTTATAAGAAACTGTCAAAGTATTTTCCGGAATGACTATGCCATTTTACATTATCAACAGAAATGATGTATGATACAGTTTCTATACATCCTTGCCAGCAATTGGTGTCATCACTACTTTTTATTTCAGCTGTTCTAATCACGTGTGGTTTTAATCTGCATTTTCCTAATGGCTAATGTTGCTGAGCATCTTTTCATGTGCTCCTCTGCCATCTGTATGTATATCCTCTTCAGGGATATGTCTGTTTATGCCTTTGCCCATTTTCTGATCAACTGTCTAGACTTTTTACTGTTGACTTTTCAGTTCTTTATATATTCTACATATGTCTTTAGTCAAATATGTGGTTTACGAGTATTTCCTTCCAGTGTGTAGCTTGTCCTTTCATCCTTTTAACCGGGTCTTTTGCAGAATGAATATTTTTAATGAAGACCAACTTGCTCTAGGTCCCAAATATTTTCTCCTACATTTTACATTTAAGTTGTGATTTATTTTTAATTAATACAAGATATGTGATTTAGGTTGATTTTTTTCAGCTTATGGAAGTTCAATTGGTCTAGTACCATTTGTTAAAGAAAAAAGTCTCTTCTTCTGTCATTTAATTTGTTTGTGTTTTTAACATCAAATCCACTAATATCTGTCTTCAGTTCTGGGAAATTCTCTGGCATTATCTCTTCAAATATTGCTTCGCTGCTATTCCCTTCCTTCTCCACTTCACATGTGGGAGCCTGTGAATCTTTCCACCATGTCTCTTATCTATCATTCTTTGCACCTCTTTGTACCAGATCCTAGGTTGAATTCCTCAGTATCAACTGTCTTTCAACTCATTCTCTCTTGAACTATGTCCAGTTTAGAGTTTATCCCAAAGTACTTTGTACCTTAATAATCGTATTTTATATTTCCAGTACTGTTTTTTAATTGGTTCTTTCATAAATTCAAATGTGCCTCCTTTTGTTTCATAATTTCCTAGAAGTTAACCAGGAATGTTGCTCCTTCTGTCATCTCTTTGATGATCTTAAACATATTTGAAATTAATTTTCAGATTGCTTTACTATATTTTGTTTCCAAATTCATCTCCTTATTGTCTGTGTTTATTGGTACTGGCTATCCTTGTAGGCTTTAGAATTTTAATTTGCTAAACTCCTCTCGAATGAGAACCCTTGCTTGCTCTCTCTCTCCACTCACTGTCAGTGCTTTTACAGATATTGCCGCCACCTTCCACCCTCATCCAAACAGAAGACCAGAACCAGGTCTTACACTGACAGCTCAGGGTTCCTGTACTTTGGTAATGGCAATTACCAAATAAATCCAATAAATCCAGTTACCAATAAATCCAATTACCAATAAATCCAGTCATGCCACAGTCGGGTCCTGGTTGAACTGCTCTTTCTATTCTCTCGCACCCCAGACACACAACTTTAAATAAGCCACAGACCCAAGCAGCCTTGTTCAGCTTCTTTTCATGGTATGACAGTCTCACCCCAGCTTCTAGTTTCTAAAACTGTCATTTCCTCTGGTCCCTGTCCAGGCATGCAGTTCCTTTGGTCCCATACCCTCATGCAGTATTTCCCATTCTTTTTGACACCATGACATATGGAGAAAATAACAATATTTGCATAGTACACAGGCAGATGGATGAGACCGTTCCCTCACCCAGGAATGATTGGCTGAGGGCTCTGATCATCACCCATTCCCTGACTAGCTGCCCTGAAGCCTGAGAAAAATCAGCATTTCATACACTGGTAAATTCATTCCCAGCATTCTCTAAACACACTAATACCCTAAAATAATGGACTCCTGGCACACTCTGCCTGTTTCTGTAGTTGGTTCTATTTCTAGTCCACGAGGATGTTTATCTTGTTATTAAAGTACAAATACGTTAATGGCATTTCATTTACTATGTATTTGGAACAGAATATAGAATTTAAAGCATGAACTTAAAGGTCCATCACAATCATGCTTTTCTCTCTGTTAGAACACCCTCCTCTCAACCTCTCTGCACGACTTTTTCCTACTACTCCCTCAGGTTTCAGTTTAGATGTTATTTAATCAAGGGAGATTTTCATGACTGCATTTTCACCCCCAAATGTGGGGTTAATCTCCTTGTTAGCATCTGATTTTACATGTAATTGTACTGTATTGTTATTACCTATTACCTTAAACAGAAAGGTCCCTGATGGCAGGAACTGCCTATTTCACTTCTGTATTTCCAGATCTAGCACAGTGCCTGCAATAAGTACAAACTCAATAAATATTTTCATTTCACCTATAACAGAGTTCCATGGTGGAGAGGATAATGTAATAGTGAAGAGATGGAGCTCTGGAGTCAGAAATTGTTGGGTTTAAATCCTAATTCTACCACTTACTGTGTGACTTAAGAAAGCTACTTAGCTTCTCTAAGTTTAGTTTCCTCATCTATAAAATGTATGTTCAAATCCTATCTCTGTTACTTACTAGCTGTGTAATCCTGGCCAAGTTCCTCTCTTGATTTTAGTGCCAGACCTAAGTGATGTTTTAAGAATTAAGTCAGACAACATCTATAAAGTCACTGGTTCTGTGACTCCTTCTCCTGTTTCCTTGTTCCCACTTCATGGGGAAAAGGGAGGACATCACAGCTCACCCCTCAGAAGTGGCGCTGGCTGAACCATTTTTTAAGCCTAGGTGGCATCTTGGTGAAAGGCTTTCTACTGCCACCAGAGCTTTGTGTCTACAACGTATTCAGGCAAAGTGGAGGGGAAATGTCAATAAGAATTTGAAAAAATGGTTTTATGTGCCGTATTTAATTTACCTAAAGAAATTTAATATACCTAAAGAAAAATAAAAACAAAGAAGTGATGACTGGATCATGTTAACTCTGAAAATGTGAGATGGGAAGAGGACATCTCCATGAAAATCTTTTTTTTTGAAACAGAGTCTCGCTCTGTCGACCCGGCTAGAGTGCAGTGGCACCATCTTGGCTCACTGCAACCTCTGCCTCCTGGTTCAAGTGATTCTCCTGCCTCAGCCTCCCAAGTAGCTGGGATTACAGATTACTGCCACCATGCCTGGCTAATTTTTCTATTTTTAGTAGACAAAGGGTTTCACCATGTTGGCCAGGCTGGTCTCGAACTCCTGACCTCAAGTGATCTGCCCACCTCGGTCTTCCAAAGTGCTGTGATTACAGATGTGAGCCCCCACCCAGCTGAGAGTCATTTTTAAAATGAAGGCATCTACTACATTTTGCTGTGTTCTAAACTCTACTGCTAGAAAGAGCATGTAAAACTAGAAGAGGATGTCTGTCAGATAAAAAACGCAAGTAAGGGAAAGGGAATTCAGCAAAGCACCTTAAAGTTCAAATTATAATGTAGAGGCATAGAGAAGCTACTTTCAAGCACATTTTAAATAAAAGTATTTAATGAAGAACAGAGCCTAGTAAACTGAGCCATTAACTGATAAAGAAAACTAAAATTCAGACCAAAGGTTTTATAGGAGGCAGAAGGAAATAATGCAAAAACCTTGGCATCAAAAAGACCTGGAATCAAATCCTGACTCTGCTGTCTCTCACTGTGTAACCTTCAGCCAGTAACAACTCTGAACCTGAGCTTCCACCTCTGCAGAATGAGGATCATTACCCTCGCCTCCCAGGATGCTGGGAGGATCAAACAAGATTCCAGACACCGGCTAGGAAGTGCCCAGCCCAGTGGCCCAATGCACGCATGGTTGGTGTTCAACAAACATCAATCCCCGCCCTTTCCCTTCCCGGGTGCTTTTATTAGCAGGGATCATAAAAGGGTCTGGAAATTGCTAAAAATCCATGTTGTCACGCCTGGAATTCACAAACTTCTAAGTCTATTTTGCAAGCTGATTCTCTGAGATGCACAGTCCTGAGACCTGGTGAGCACCCAGAGCTGCATCAGTGCAGAGGTGTGGTTCCAGGCCAATGCCTAGAAAGACTGACCAGCCTAGAAGACACCTTGGGTGGCCAAGAGACCGCCAGAAACTAGAGCAGCCAAAAAGAGAAAGGATTACTTGAGCTTCGGCTCCCGTCCTTCGCTTGTATACTGCCAGCAGATGAGCCCGATCAGGTCCTGTACCCTGGCGCTGGCCATTGTCACCACGGTCATTGGCAGCAGTCTGTCCTGGCTCGAGTGCAGAGGGAGGTAGACATCGATCTTCTTGGTTGCCGTTGTACCTACATGACCCTGTGGACAGAGCACATGCATAAGAGCAAAGCACACTGCCACAGTTATACAGACCCGACTGCTCTCCAGACCTGTGGACAGCACAGCCATTTGCATCCTTTCTGTACAGACCTGCTGTGAGCCTGGAATGATCCCAAAGTGGAAATGCTGTCTAGTTTCAAGGATTATTTTTCCTTAAATTTTCATTTTCTAACAAACCAATGATCAGGATCTGCCAGCAAGAAGTTAAATGAGCACTACAACTAAGAAGAACAAGTAAGAGTGGTGAGCAGAGTTAAGTTTGGTGTTAGAAGGCTGGCTTTGCTACTAATTCACTGTGTCCATAGACCATAGCACTAGGTGCCCTCACTGGAAACTGTTATGTCCCTCCTTGAGACAGTGAGGTGAGCTGCCTGGGAAGCTGCCATATTCTCCCAGGAAGGATTTAGGCCAGCGGCACTGAAACAAGTGCTTGCCTTCTCAGAGACTATGTGGGCTAGTTCCACTGCGTAGTACATCTGTTTACTTCAATACCGCTCAGGTTCAAGGGCCCTTTGGTCCTCCATGATAGCCCTAACCACCATCCCCACACTGCTGGATATAGTCCCAATCCCTCCCAAGTCTTCCACTCTGCCCTCAAGAGCTCCTTGACTCATCAGCCAACACCCATAAATCCTCAGTTGCTTTTTAAAACCATTTCCTAATCAGGCTAGGCACGGTGGCTTACTCCTGAAATCCCAGCACTTTGGGAGGCCAAGGCAGGCGGATCACGAGTTCAGGAGATCAAGACCATCCTGGCTAATGTGGGGAAACCCCGTCTCTCCTAAAAATACAAAAAATTAGCCGGGCATGGTAGCACACGCCGTAGTCCTAGATACTCAGGAGGCTAAGGCAGGAGAATCACTTGAACCCAGAAGGTGGAGGTTGCAGTGAGCTGACATCACACCACTGCACTATAGCCTGGGTAACAAAAGCAAGACTCCATCTCAAAAAGAAAACTAAAACCATTTCCTCTACAGCTTGGACTTTACGGAACTTACTGTTGAGGATACTGTCTCCTCTGCTGTCCTGTTAAAAGAGGACTGCTTTGATTCTTTTTTTATAACCCCCACATCGTCAAGGCATGCAAGAGTAGGCATCCTTGTCCCCACTAACACTTCCAAACTAGTACTTCCTCTTTCATGAAAAACTCCTTGTTCTTTTGAGGCCCAGGCCTTCTAACGACACCATTCTCTTCCACTCCTTTTTTGTTTCTGTTATCCGCCAACCTTCTGGCCATTCCCCTCCCTCACAGAAGGCTTGCACGCTGGCTCAGTCTTCTTTCCCACCCACACAATATGTTCACTGTACAGAGTATACAGAAAAGTGTCACAGAAAACGAGTTCAAATCAGAACACTTAATTGTCCCTCACTGCCTCCTGCTCCAAGTCAAAACGACAGCCCCCGCTTATTTTAGTAATACGTGCTGCCATCACTAAGCCAGCTGTTCATCTCAACAGTATGATGCTTCTTCTTCCCTCATACTGCTATACTCTATTAGGAAGTTCTAATGTCTCTACTGCAAAAATACATTTCAATGGGTAAAGTATAGTCTTTTCAACAATTGATGTTGAGACAAATCAATAGCCATATGCAAAAGAATGAATTTGGACTCCTGCCTCATACCATATACAAATATTAATTCAAAACATATCAAAGATCTAGATGTAAGAGGCAAAACTATAACATTCATAAAAAGGAAACAGGTGTAAATCTTCACAACTTTGGATTAGGCAATAATTTCTTTAATACGATACCAAAAGCATAAACAGCAAAAGAAGTAAATTGAACTTCATTAAAATTAAAAATCTTTGTGCCTAGGCCGGGTGTGGTGGCTCATCTCTGTAATCCTAGCACTTTGGGAAGCCAAGGCAGGCAGATCACTTGAGGTCAGGAGGTCGAGACCAACCTGGCCAACATGGTGAAACTCCATCTCTACTAAAAATACAAAAATTAGCTGGGTGTGGTGGTGAGCACCTGTAACACCAGCTACTGGGGAGGCCAAGACAGAAGAATGGCTTGAACCTAGGAAGCAGAGGTTGCTGTGAGCTGACATCATACCACTGCACTCCAGCCTGGGTAACTGAGTGAGACTCTGTCTCAAACAAAAAAACAAAAAACAAACAAAAAAACACTTTTGTGCCTAAAGGATACTATCAAGATAGTAAAAAGATAATCAAAAGAATGGGAGAAAATATTCACAAATCATGTATCTGGTGGCAAGGGTCTACTATCCAGAATATGTTAAGAAGTCTTACAACTCAACAACAAGATGACAAAAAAAATTTTTTAATGGGCAAAGATTTAAACAGAAATTTCTCCAAAGAAGATATACAAATGACCAATAAAAACATGAAACTGTTCCATATCATTAACCATAAGGCAAATTTCTTCTTACCCACTACAGTGGCTATAATTTTAAAAAAGCAAAAACATGAAACAATAACAACCCAAAGAACCCTGAAAATAGCAAGCGTTTCTGAGGATATGGAGGAACTAGAATCCTCATACACTGCCAGTGGGAATGTAAATGATGCAGTCCTTGTGAAAATGTTTGGCAGTTTCTCAAAAATGAAACATAGAGTTACCATATGATCAAGCAATTCCATTCCTAAGTATATACTCCTGAGAACTAAAACTATATGTTCACATTAAAACTTGGACATATGTTCATAGCAGCATTATTTCTAACAGCCAAAGAATAAAAACCACCCAAATGTCCATTAACTAATGAATGGATAAACAAAATCCTTACAATAGAATATTATTCAGCCATGAGAAAGAATGAAATACTGATCACACAACATGGATGTACTATGAAAACACTATGTTAAGAGAAAGAAACCAGACATGAAAGGCCACTGTTGTATGAACCCATTTATATGAAATGTTCAGAACAGGTAAATCCATAGAGGCACAAAGTAGATTAAGAGATTGGCAGAAGATGGCAGGGGTGGGAAACTGGGAGATATGAGGTTTCTTTTGGGGGTGATGGAAATGTTCTGAAATTGGTAACAACAGTTCATAACGTTAATATGTTAAATACCACAGAACTATACACTTTAAAATGGATAAAATGACAAACTTTATGCGTTTTATCTTAAGAAAAAAAGTGAAAAATACATATTTCAAAACTATCTCACTTCTTTCCCTCTCCATTGCCATCAAAATCACCATCAGGTCTCACATGAACTATTGTAACAGGTTCCAAATTGTCCTACAGGACTCTTGTTTTATCCAATTTGTTCTCCACATGAGTTAGATCTGTTTTTTAAACTCAGATTTGATCATACTACATCCTGTTTAAATTCCTTCAATGAGTGGCTCCCAAACACTGAACAAAATCCAAACTCCTTGCAACATCCAACAAAGCACTGCGTGATCTGGCCCTGTCTACCTCTTTAAAATCATCCACTGCACTCCCCCACCTGCGCATCAGACTTCAGCTACGCCAGCCGTCTGGAAGAGCCCTCAAGACACCTTCACGTGTGCCTGTGTGCACCCTGCTTGCATCTCCCACTTCCTAGAGTTTGGCAGGTGCTGTTCACAGTATCTCGAGAGACTGTTCATGGGCTTTGCATGTGTGACTCCTCATCCTCAAATGTGTGCCCTGGGCAGGTTACTTAACCTCTGTGCTTCTGTTTCCTCAGACATAAAATGAGGACAATGGTAGGACCTACGCATCATAAGACCCTTGTGAGAATCCTCCTCAAAGAAACCTTGACTGTTGACACTCCTTTCAGTTATTCTATCACACATGTCCTGTTCGTTTCCTTCAGAGTGTTTAACAATTGAGATTATTTATTTAGGTACATCTTCAGTGTATGCTTTCGCTGTGAAGTTTCCTCTGAACTTCCACGAGAGCAATGTTAACGGCTGCTTTATTTGCTGTTCCATACACAATGCCTGGCCCTGTGCTTGGCACACAGAAAATCCTGGGGAAAAAATCTGTTGAACTACAGAATGAATGTATGAATGACTCAAGTGCCTGCCAGGACACATGATAGGAACTGAGTAAATGTTAGTCTTCTCCATCCCTCTTGCCCTTCCTCTATGGGTCGGTTTCCTGGTCATAGATGAAAGTGGAGGGTCTTGAGCAATCATGTGGTTCCATCTTTAACTCTCTATAATTCTATCATTTTGAGGTGAAAAAGAAGGTCAGTACAAGGTAAGGAAATATATAAAGTCAGTTTAAAAAACATTTTTTAGAGTAATTCCATTTTGCATATAACCTAGCATCCATCATTAGACTCCCTGATTTTCCCCCGAGCCTCTCTGTATGTTATAAAGCAACTAGTAAAAAAAGTAATTCTACATAATGCACGCACCCACACTCGCTCACTCTCTTGCACCCTCTCTCTCTCATATGCAAACACATGTGGGCATGCACACAAACCCTTGCATGGTTTTCAGCTCTGAAATAATAATTTCAATGTCTAAAAGACTTCACTAAACAAGTGTTTTGCCTTGTTGGGCAGGCAAAGGGTTACAATAACAGTGGCAACCTTTCGGGAGCGGATTGATAGCCCTCATATTACCATCCTTTTCAGACCCAGATCAGTTGCTTGTCATTGCTCTTTCTTTTTACTTCTGTTTATTTCCCTTCCTCCTGAAGCACTAGAATTAAGGAGCTACAGTGATCGCAATATCTCAAGACACGAAGACTGAACGAGATGACAAATGTGAATGTGTTTCATAAACTGTAAAGTGCTTTAGAAATGTAGAGCAGTATGCCACAAAGGGCCTCTGTGTTGAAATTAGACCCATTTCTATTACTCAAGCCTATTACAAGGTCACGTGAGGCCAAAAATGGATACTGCAGGAGCCCTAGTAATAACACTGATTATTGTAACAAGAGGTAGCATTTAGGCCAGGTGCTGTGGCTCACACCTGTAATCCCAGCACTTTGAAAGGCCTAGGTAGGAGGATCACCTGAGGTCAGGAGTTCAAGACCAGCCTGGCCAACATGGCAAAACCTCGTCTCTACTGAAAATACAAAAATTCACTGGGTGTGGTGGCAGGCACCTATAATCCCAGCTACTGAGGAGGCTGAGGCAGGAGAATCGCTTGGACCTGGGAGGCAGAGGCTGCAGTGAGCTGAGATTGTACCACTGCACGTTAGCCTGGGCAACAAGAGTGAAACTCCATCTCAAAAATAAAAAATAAAAAAAAGAGCTAGCATTTACTGAGAGCTGTTAAGTAAACTCTGCTAAATGTTTGTCTAATTATATTATTTAATTTATACAATAACTCTAAGAGCCTCACTTTGTTGCCCAGGCTGAGTGCAGTGGCACAATCTCAGCTCAATGTAATCTTAACCTCCCAGGTTCAAGCTATTCTTGTGCCTCAGCCACCCAAGTAGCTGAGTTTGCAGGCACCTGCTACTACAGCCAGCTAATTTTTGTATTTTTAGTAGAGACAAGGGTTTTGCCATGTTGGCCAGGCTGGTCTCGAACTCCTGACCTCAAGTGATCCGCCCGCCTTGGCCTCCCAAATTGCTGGTATTACAGGCAAGTGGCCGCAACCCAACATAACCTTTATATTATAGCCAAGAAAACCAAGGCTTACAAGGCTGCAGTCATTTGCTCAACATCCAGTAGCCAAGGTAAAAGAGCCAAGACTCAAACCTCATATCAGCCTGACTCCAAAGGCCCTACTGTAAACACCAATACCTTCTTTGCCTGGACTTTAATCTAAACATAATCAATTCCTACTCTTCAAGCCTTGAAAATCATCTCCCTCTTCTTTTCCCCACAAACCTGAGGAAAGCTTTGCCTGGGGAGCTGTTCGAGGAGAGCAGTTAGGAGATGGAGACTCCAAGGAACCCTGCCACTGTCAGTTGACTGAAGGGCAGACACCACTCTTTAGAAAATGAGGACAGATAGTTATATGATACTGCTATGAGTACCATAGAGTACTCTCCTCTATTTACTCTAAAGAGTAGAGTACTCTTTACTATCCTCTATTTCATAGTAAAATGGAAAGTGGGGCAAAAACTATCAGAATAAATATGAGCAATACTTATTAATGAAGCACTTTATCTTTTTAGTCTTCTAATTCCATCTTGAGGCACAGATAAGAAGAAGTGTCTTGTACACTGAAATTACATATTTTTTAATATGGAGACTCTCTTCTGAAAAAGCTCAAGGTGGTGGCAGTTAGCTCTATCTAATAGTTCCTATGTTGCAATATTTAGAGGGAATCATCTAAAACATAAAACAATCCATCAACAAAATAGAAAGTAATTAACTTACATTTTAAAAAAAGGTGACCAAAGGATTAGAAGTATTCATCACATATCAAGGCAAGTAATATTCCAAAGATGTCTAAATATGAAAAAGCAACTAACAATAAACAAAAATCCTATCATACAGTTTTACTGCATGGTAATTTATATGTTCCACCGTACAGGACTGGGGAAATGGAGGCATATTTAGAGCACAGGGAAGGGGGCAACACAGAGAAAGGGGAAACGGTCTTAGCTTTGTGTTTCTCATTCCCTCATACATTCGACAAACACCAGCTGAAACATCATGCTGGGCTCTGAAGACACAGCCCAGCGATACACAACGCAGACCAGACCCTCACCGAACTGTGATGCTGAAGGTCTCACTGTGCAATGTCACAAAAGCTTAAAGAACGGAAAAGTCCAATCTGTCCAGAAAGCCCTAAAGCAACCCAGGCTAAACAGGGTTAGTGAAGGCCTCGTAGATACAAAAATGTACCCTTCCATCCAACAGAACCTTACCCAAGAGAATTTACCTACTATACCAATACACCAAAAGGTGAGCAGAGTTCCCTCTGACATATGGTATTATCCGTGATTTTAATTTTCTGGCTTATAGTTTTCTGTATTTTCTATAATAGACATGTATTACTTTTATAATTAGAAAAAAAATTATAAACATTATAATTATAAACTAAAAAGGAGGTAAAAAGAACAAGAGTAATTACCATTCAGGACTTAAAAGTTTTAGGTGATAGAAAGAGATGATCGATTTTGAAAATGTAGCTTATGTTAAGGCATCAAGTAAGCATCATTAAAAACATACAATGTGCCAGGTGCTATAGCAAGCTGCTGGAAAAAGTAAGTTGAAATATAACTCAAATAAAAAAGAAAGAAAAGAAAAAAAAAAAAACTCTGGGCCGGGCATGGTGGCTCAGACGTATAATCCCAGCACTTTGAGAGGCCAAGGCAGGCAGATCATCTGAGGTCAGGAGTTCCAGATCAGCCTGGCCAACATGGTGAAATACAAAAATACTAAATACACTAAAAATACAAAAATTAGCCAGACATGGTGGCATGTGTTTGTAGTCCAAGCTACCCCAGAGGCTGAGGCACAAGAATCACCTGAACCCAGGAGGAAAAGGTTGCAGTGAGCCAAGATCATGCCACTGCACTCCAACCTGGGTGACAGAGTTAGACTGTCTCAAAAAAAGAAAGAAAATATAACTCAGATACCTTACTGTGGCAGGTTAAGTAATCTGTATCAAAGAAAAAGAAAAGGTAATAAATTCACAATCAGCTGACAATTTGAAGTTGAACAACCTTCTCTAGAGCAGCTCCTAAATCAGGAAATGCCCCCAAGGCGGGTTTGAGAACAAAATGGAAAGTACTTCTAGAGCAAAACTTTCTCAGCACAAATGCAACTCATGAGGAGCATATGGTGGTACCACGTATTCTCCCATTGTTAGAAATGGAAGCTATTCAAAATATTCCATTATTATAAATAATCTCATAAACATTTTCCTCTATAAATGTTTGTACACATATTCCTAGAAGTAGATTACTAGGTCAAAGAGTATGACTGCTTTGTAACTTGTGATATAAACTGGAAAAGCTCAGTCTTTTAAAAAGTGTCTCTAGGCCAATTATGAAATATCAATATTATGAACCAAAGGTTATCCAATTAATAATTAGCTCATTAAATGGGAAAAATCTAAAATAACTTCTAATAACACAGAATGTGAACAGATATCAAATTGAAATATATATATATGAACATGCTGATGAATTAAAACATTATCTAGACCAGCTTTTTCTTAGCTGTTCCCATTAATTAAAATAATACATATTAGCTGCTTACCATAAAATTAATTTCAAAATCATATACCTGATAGTTCCCAAAATAGGTGAAGCAGGAATAATACAGATGGGATTCAATTCAAAATAATCTTGAATTAAGAAACGCTGAGATATGTTCGGGGTCAGCTTACTCCTTTCTGCTGTGGATGATGATGAGGAAGCACCGTTAAAGTCTCTTTTCTCTCTGCTGTCACATCTAAGTCAGAGTTTCCTGAAGACCCTAAACAGCTGAGGAAGCTCTTCATTGGAGGGTTGAGCTTTGAAACAACTGGTGAGAGCCTCAGGAACCATTCTGAGCAATGGGGAATGCTCCCAGACTGTGTAGTATTAAGAGATTTAAACACCAAGCTCTCCAGGGGCTGTGGGTTTGTCACCTATGCCACTGTAGAGGAGGCGGATGCAGCCACGAATGCAAGGCCACACAAGGCGGATGGAAGAACTGTGGAACCAAAGAGAGCTGTCTCAAGAGGAGATTCTGAAAGACCCAGTGCCTGCTTAACTGTGAAAAAGATATTTGTTGGTAGCATTAAAGAAGACACTGAAGAACATCACCTGCGAGATTATTTTGAACAGTATGGAAAAACTGAAGTGACTGAAATCATGACTGACGAAGGCAATGGCAAGAAAAGGGGCTTTGCCTTTGTAACCTTTGATGACCATGACTCCATGGATAAGACTGTCATTCAGAAATACCATACTGTGAATGGCCACGGCTGTGAAGTTAGGAAAGCCCTGTAAAGCAAGAGATGACTAGTGCTTCAAACAGCCAAAGAGGGTGAAGTGGCTCAGAAAACTTCGGTGGTGATCATAGAGGTGGTTTCGGTGGGAATGACAACTTTGCTCGTGGAGGAAACTTCAGTGGTCATGGTGGCTTTGGTGGCAGCCATGGTAATGGTGGATATGGTGGCAGTGGAGATGGCTATAAGGGATTTGGTGATGACGGAAGCAATTTTGGAGGTGACAGAAGCAGTTTGGGAAGTGGTGGAAGCTACAATGATTTTGGCAATTAGAACAATCAGTCTTGAAATTTTGGACCCATGAAGGGAGGAAACTTTGGAGGCAGAAGCTCTGGCCACTATGGTAGTTCCAGTAGTAGCAGTGGCTATGGCAGTGGCAGAAGATTTAAATTACTGCCAGCAAACAAAGCTTAACAGGAAAGGAGAGCCAGAGAAGTGACAGGGAAGCTACAGGTTACAACAGATTTGTAAACTCAGCCAAGCACAGTGGTGGCAGGGTCTAGCTGCTACAAAGCAGACATGATTTAGACAAATACTCATGTGTATGGGCAAAAAACTCGAGGACTGTATTTGTGTATAACAGGTTATTTTAGTTTCTGTTCTGTGGAAAGTGTAAGCATTCCAACAAAGGGTTTTAATATAGATTTTTTTTTTTTTGCACCTATGCTGTTGATTGCTAAATGTAATAGTCTGATCATGACACTGAATAAATGTCTTTAAAAAAAAGAAGAAATATCCAGGCCAGGTATGGTGCTCACGTCTGTAATCCCAGCACTTTGGGAGTCCAAGGAGGGAGGATCACTTGAGGCCAGGAGTTTGAGAACAGTAACATATCAAGACTCCATTTATACTTAAGAAAAAAAGCTTGGCATGGTGGCATATGTCTGTAGTCTCAGCTACTCAGGAGGCTGAGGTGAGAGGTTCAGTTGAGCCTGGGTGATTGAGGCTGCAGTGAGCTATGATTGAGCCACTGCCCTTTGGCCTGGGAAACAGAGCAAAATCTGTCTCCAAAAGAAAAAAAAAAATATCCATACAAATAAATTAGCTGAATTAAGTCTTATGGATGAAAGCTTCGGCTAGCATTGCTATTTAATATCAAGGTTTTCAAATAATAAATTGAATATCAGATCTAAATTGCTGCTAAGTGTTCAGTCTCTCTACCAAGGAAAAGAAACAGAGAAAGGATAGACAGCTTAGCTTCTGCAATTAAAGAGACAAAAAGCAGGCAACATTATTCCATTAGTAACAACTGCATAAGCAGATCATTATGTCTAATTTTAATGCAGAAATAAATACATCAGTGTATCCAGACGATGTAACAATGCAAATTGATAAAAGAGTTATTTGCAGCCTTCAAAAGATCCATTCTCTTAAAAGAATGGCTACAGTTCTATTCTACCAGTACCTTTATCCCAGCTTCCTCAAGAAGGACCAAAGGATGCGATATTCTACCATTGGTCTTGTCTTTAATAATACAGTATGCAGACTTGGTACAGGGGTCTCAAATTAACCCTACTCTAATGATAATTAATGAACTTCATTTGATCAGGAGTAATAATCTCAAACAAAATCTGGCCTAAATTGGTCTAACTGAGGTTTTATTGGCTATGGGTAATAAAGAGGGTGGACATGAGACAAAAACAAAACTCAAACAACAGAATTGTAGCATTTTGATCTTAATAAAATGCTGGCTTTATGGACTCACAAAAAGAACTCTTTTTTTAACATTTGAAATGGTAATATTGAATTTATAAATGGATTTTGTGTAAAATTCTATGACAAATCCATTCAGAGATAGGGGCTTGGCTTTGTAGTGCTATCTTAACCTTCAATGAATCTGGAATGCTTTAAGGCTATTAAATTAACACTTCCCTGATCTGGCACCTGTGGTGAAGTTAATTTGTCAAAAACATTTCTACAGTTTGTCACTGGACACTGTATTTTCTGACAAGTTAAGCTTAAAATAAAATTGACAAAATCTCATTAATTTCCTCTGAATCACCAACCTTGGTTCCATTAAGCTTTTATTATTAAGATCGTCAACTGCTCCTCTTTCTTTAACAAGGTCAAGTTCTGATCTGGTGCCTCCAGGATCCCTGCTACCCTCTCTTAGGAGAAACTAGAGACACAGTACAGTGTGATTAAGACCACAAGTTGTGGCTTCAGATAGATGTGAATTCAATTATAAGCAATGCCGCTTACTATGTGTGCTTGGACAATTTATTTAAGCTCTGTGAGTCACTATTTCCTCATCTACAAAATGTGGATAATAAAAGTACCTCCTCAAAGAACTGTGGAGATGATTCAATAAAACTGCATGGTCAGGCATGGTGGCTCATGCTTTTAATCCCAGCACTTTGGGAGGCTGAGGCAGTGGGATCACCTGAGGTCAGGAGTTCAAGACCAGCCTGGCGAAACCCCATCTCTACTAAAAGTACAAAAATTAATCAGGTTTGGTGGTGGGCACTGGTACTGCCAGGTACTCAGGAGGCTGAGGTGGAAGAATCACTTGAACTCAGGAGGCAGAGGTTGCAGTGAGCCACCACTGCACTCCAGCCTGGGTGACAAGAGCAAAATTCCATCTCAAAAAAAAAAAAAAGAAAAGAAAAAAAATACAAAGACTGCATGTAAAGCACTTATCACTGTGCCTAGTCCCACAGTAAATGCTCAAGAAATACTGGTTATTATGGTGTTTTTTTCCTATTTTTTTATCTCCTTTCATATCTACAGACTTTAAAAAATTTACTGCCATTCACAGACTTGAAACTACAAAGAATCTGAAGGTTCATCCCCCTTTGAAACAACTTCAGCAAATGATTATCTTACAGCCTCTCCTGAACATCTTCACTGATGAGGTCCCTGCCACCATGTGAAGTAGCCCCTTTTCTTCGGTCTTTGGCAAACAGTTTTGCCAGCTAAAATGTGTTTTCTTCCATTGAGGTGCAATCTTTCTGCAAGTTTTACTCATTTGTCTTAGCACTAACCCTCATGAAATTTGAACAAATCTACCTCTACCTTCAAAGACACCCTTTCATATACCCAGGATCTCAAACAAAAAACTCAGTTACTAAACACCATGGAATAAGCCAGGCTATAATCCTTTCAAGAGTACAACACAGCACAGAAAATAGCATTTTGTAACTCTTCCTTCTATAACATCTATAGCAATTGTTAATCCTTTTTTTTTTGAGATGGAGTCTTGCACTCTGTTGTCCAGGCTGGAGTGCAATGGTACAATCTCAGCTCACTGCAACCTCCGCCTCCCACATTCAAGTGATTTTCCTGCCTCAGCCTCACAAACAGCTGGGATTATAGGCGTGCATCACCATGCCTGGCTATTTTTTTGTATTTTTAGTGGAGACAGGGTTTTACCATGTTGGCCAGGCTGGTCTTGAACTCCTGACCTCAGGTGATCCAGCTGCCTTGGCTTCCCAAAGTGCTAGGATTACAGGCGTGAGCTACCGCGCCTGGCCACAAATACAAATCTTCAGTCCTGGACTCAAAACGAGAAAGGAGGTTGTTGCTCTCAGGAATGGTTTTCTCTACTTAAACCCTGTATATTTTGATGCTCTGACATTTTTGAGAAAGAAATAAAATGCCTAGCACTATTGGTTTAAATAATCTGTTATCAAATGAAGTTTGAGTAATAGCCTCAAATAATTCTTCTGTTTCAAGATAACAACTGAAAAACTAGCAATGATTCATGTTCAAATGTAGGTAAGACATTTTGTAAAACAAGGGGGAAGTATAAAGGGAACTAAAAAAAAAAGCCAGTCCATTACCATATCAGAAACAATCGTTTTTTCAGAAACCTAAATTCAGAAAGCAATTCTTGATACTGGCAGTTTTCACCAACGTAAGTTATATTTGCTAGGCTCCTCTTTGCTGAGTCAACTGAACTGATCTAGACTCTGGCCCTGCCAACCTTGAGCTGTGCAGTCTTGGGTAAGCCCATAATCTCTCTGAAAGTCAATTTCCTCTGCCATAAAATAGAGATGAGACCATCTACTTCAAAAGAGTAGCAAGAAGTATCAAGTGAAAAAAAGCACTGTTAAAATGCTCTACGAACTGCAAACTATCATACGAATATTAATTATTCCTTATTATTGCAATTTAAGCTGTTACTCAGACCAGGCAGATTTTTGGACAAAATGTCCCTTCAAGCAAACATGAAATTGAGAAGTAGGGACAATAGGGAAAAGTCTCTAAATTATTCTGAGAAAAGAACCACATTCTCTTCTCATCCAGCCTTGGGCAGTTACAGCACGTTATCAGAAAGTACTCTCGCACAGGCATAATCTAGCCATCCTAAAGCATGTATAATGTCCACTTCATATTTTCATAGCCATGATGGAATTCTGTAGATCATTAATGTTACAGAGTGCTTTGCATTTAATTATACAAACAATAGCTTCCATAATGATGATAATATCAGGGGAAGGTAATTTGCATGAACTAAGCCCCATCACCAAGCATAAGTTTAGGGACCTCTTCATTATTAAATCATTTATATAATAAAATCAATATGCTTTAAAAGTAAAAATAGGTTTTTTTAAAAACCATAAAGAAGAGTTACATGTTTTAAACTCTATCAATTATCATAATAAAATGAGTCTTGAAGATTTAATACCAACTTTTAAAATTAAAACTCAATGGAGAATGTATATTTGACTCCATTACTAGATGATGTATATCTAAAAAAGGTTATAGTACAGCCATTATCACCTTTCTAGATTATATGGAAATTTTGGTATAACCCTCCAACTACCCCGAGGACAATTTAATTTCAAAGATAGTATTTTGAGAATGTAAAATTGTATAAATATTGAAGGAAATAATCCAGGCACATATGTCATATTCTTTTCTTGCAGAGTTTCAGTCGATTAAATATTACTAAAAATTTAAATGTCACTGTTCACATTAAAATTGTTTCCTTAATTTTAAATAGTTTTAAAAATCCACAAATTTCTATAGAGTGGTGGGTTTATAACTGTTTTATCACTTTAAGACTCAATGTTCCTTAATGATATGAATCAAAAATTTCACTGAATCATTATTTAGTAAATCATAAAAACCTCTTAAAATTAATCTTTCATGCACATCCAGCTTATCCAAAGTTAGAATTTAATTAGATGGCCTTGGAATAAATGGGCTTACTACTTTATTTATTCAATCAATGTACGTCTCTTCAGTAAATTATAATTAATTCAAGTCCCTGACATACCTCCTAGCAAAAAATGTAAAAACATCAGACAAAATGGAAATAAATAGGTTCCCATTTCTTCAATTACAACACTGACTTTCATCCTCAAAATGCACATGTGAAATAACTGGGATAGGTGTTACTCTATGTAGGAAAAGGCCCACACAAAGAACTTACACCTCTGGTGTCAGAGAAGGATGCTCCTCCTCAGCAGAAAATATATTATGGTTGTTTACATTGTGACACAACTGCAAAGAGCCAAGTGAGAAACTGCATTTAACACAGTTTGCGAATGCATGTTGAATTATAAATAGCAGCTCATGCCTGTAATCCCAGCACTCTGGGAAGCTGGGGTGGGAGAATCCCTTGGGCCCAGGAGTCTGAAGCAGCCAAGACAATATAAAAAGATCCCATCTCTACCACACACTTAAAAATTAGCCAGGTTTAACGGTGTGAGCCTGTGATCTCAGCTATTCGGGAGGCTAAGGTGGGAGGATCATTTGAGCCTGGGAGGTTGAGGCTGCTATGAGCTGTGGTCGCACCACTGCACTCCAGCCCGGGCAGCAGAGGGAGTTTTTGTCTCAAAAAGAAAAGAAACAAAAAATCGCAAATGAAAGAAGAGACACATTACTAATTATCTAGAACAATGCTTCCTGCTGGAAAAAATCACTTGTAACAATCCATAAAATTTACAATTGAGAAGCCGCCCACAAAGTCTGATTATTGAGCCTTCATCCTATGGCTTCCAGATAGAATCACAAAGAAAGCAGTAAGTGGCAGAAAACTTTATTTCTAAAATGGAGGGGACAGCAAAATCCTCAGGATAATAAAAACTGTCAGACACACTACTCAATTAGGTAGTCAGCATAGCTGACTAGCCAACACAAAGTAAAACTAGCCAGCTACAGAGCTGACGGTCTTGATGGGGGATGAGGCCAGGCACAGAAAGCATATTCCTCTGCACACAGCCTTTGCACTCTCACTGCAGCTCTCTCGGCAACTGGCAGGTCACCACCGCTGACTGTCATTTACTGGACACCTATTAGAGTCCAAGCACTTTTCAAACATTATCTCATTTAATATGCCCAACAGTCCTGTGAAGATTGCTCACTCCCTCTTAGAGTTGTTCATTAAGCAGGCTGTTCCAAAACCCTCAGCTAGTGCAACCTGGGCAACAGAGCAAGACCCTGTCTCAAAACAAAACAAAACAAAACAAATACAAAAACAGGTAGAACCCTCTGATTCAGTTTTCTCTCCTTTTGTAAGAGATGGGGTCTCACTCTCTTGTCCAGACTGGAGTACACTGGTGTCAACATGCTTTATTGCATACTTGACCTCCTGAGCTCAGGCAATCCTCACACCTCTGCCTCCCAAGAAGCTGGGACTACACAGGAACGCCACCATGCTTGCACACTTCGTTTTTTGTTTTTGGCAGAGGGGTAGAGACAGAGTCTCAACTATGTTGCCCAGGTGGTCTCAAACTCCTGGGCTCAAGCGATCCTCCTTCTTTGGCATTGCAACATGTTGGGATTACAGGTGTGAGCCACAGCGCCCAGCCTTTGTCTGATTCAGTTTTCAAGAAGCAGTGGTCAAGCACCAATTTCCAGACCATAGACAATCTGTACTCAGATTATGAGGCTCATCAGTAACTGTGAGGTATATCTGTTACTAAATCTGGCTACCCAGGTGGCAGAACCCAACTGTGCTCTGATAATGACAAAGGAGGAAAATAACAATGTGGTCCTTGGAGAGATGTGCACGCAGCATCAACATGGCATCAAGCTCCAACACAAGCAAAGGGTCTGAGGAGACAAAGGTCCATCTCAGGTTGCAATTCTCTGCAGAAATGGGCAGCACAAAACCTGCTCACCTGCAGAAACTGACACATCACTTGGGTACCAAAGTCTCCAGGGTTTCTCCTCAGCCCCCTGGCATTATTTTCCTCATGTTCATCCTGAGACTTAGTCAGTCCAATCTCCTCTGAGGTCCCAACTAAACCAGACACAGGGAGAGTTGGGATTTTATCTTATTAAAATAGATATGGCTAATTTGTCTTTTCAAATTCATTTTAAATTAAATTGGATTTCCTCAGAAGGCTGCTAGGTCAGTTCCCCTGCTGCGAACACAGGACAAAGGTTAATTGCAAGCCCTTCACCAGCTCTTCTGTTCTCTTGGGCAGGCTCTGATAACCTGCCCCGAGAGGTGGGCAAGGCTTTGGTTTATTGGGCAATAATGTTGCCATTAGAGCCATTTACCATTATGCCAAGAAACATTTTACTTTTTTTAAACTAAATAACAAGGTAGGATTACAATAACAAGAAAGAAATGTAATAATGTTACCATCTGATGGTTAGTTCTAAAATACAACAAACACCCAAAGAATAAGACGTAACCTATTTGCTTCCCTAAGAGGTTCCAATAGATGCAAAAGTACACTCCTGGAGCAAACTGCCTTCTGGTTCCAATGTAAAATTCCATTAACATTTTCACTTAATTTATCTCATTTAGACTGTCTACATTCATGAAAATTTAACCCAGTAATTCCCTGTTATACAAAGCATAACAAAGTATGAATATTTAAATACAATGTAAATAAAACACTTTATCAATTATATTTTTGTATTCTAAATTAGTGACTTCACTTAGCATGTCTGCTTGCACAGTTCCACACTATTTTTCAATTAAAGGTCCAGATGTTTCAAAGGCTCCAGTAGGCAACAGCCGTTATGAGAAATGCTTTATCTGCATTGTAATCATCACCACCACATCAGCTCCGGGCTGCATTAACATACTCATGTTTTATTCCAGCTCCCCTTCAAACAGAGTAGGTAATTACACAACACAGCAGAGAAACACAATCTTAAGAGCTGCACAATTTCCTTACAAGCATTCACCTGAGCAACACATTTTCATACATGATTTTAAATTTTTTTAGAAAACATTACATAAACTTGCTTTAGCAAGAACACTGATAATTTCAATAGTATGTTGTTAATAAAGAATGAATAACAGCACAGAGATACCAAATTTAGCTCCAAATAGTATTGAAAGTACAAGATGGACTGTACATATTCATGCTTGTGTGTGCTGAAAGTCAGCAAGAAGTCTGTGTGTATAAAAAAAACAGTATCAGTTGTTACAATCTAAGCCATCTCTGCTCAATTTTAATGTCAATGTCATCTCTTGAACAAGTCAATTAGACATTTATTCTTACTATACAGAATTGACAGCTCACCTGAGCTGAGACTGAGCAAGTATACCAATTATCCCCGTTTCCATTCGATAGTAAAATAACACCACAGCAAAACAAAATGCAATGCTGACAGCGGCAACAAAAATACTATTGCATTTATTATTTAGTTAATTAAGTAACTCCCTTATTTACAAATGGAAAATAACCTATGGTATAAAAGATACTGCTGTGCATGGTAAACATAGTATAATTTAATGAGAAAATATAGTTATTCATCATTAAGAGAAACTGTAGCAAAATTAACTGTAATTATAACTTTTTATTATTCTACAAACATTGTTTATTTTGAAATATTCCAAGAGGAGATGTCATAATAAAGACGCTATTCAAAAGATAAATGCCTTTACAAATATTAAAACCTCAAACAGGTCAAATCCTGGCAGGTTACACTTTAGTATCTGAAAGCAGACAGCTTCCATTCCGTCCTGAAGGAACCTTAAGTGGAACATTTTTAATACATCACTGTGTCACTTTTTAATGTGCCCCAATCTATTAACCACATGGCAAACTAACAGGGATTTTTAAAATATGGGTTTTATGGCTTTGTGCTGGTGATTAATTAAATAAATAGCCACCGTTTCACAAATCATCCCTCTAATTAGTCTAAAATAGACACTTTGCATTCACTGGCATTACTGCCATCTGAAGCTCACAGAAGGGCAGGAATGGTACTGCACGGCCGCATCTCTGCACTTTGGAACCCATTGTCACAGGCTCCACGGCTGGCATCCCACCCTGCCACCCAGAGGCAGAGGTGTCAACTTTGCAGGTGCTGCAGTCAGCTGGAATTTGGCTCCAGCTGCTCAGAAAAGATGTTCTTCTTAATTATTCTCCCTCACCCTAAAGGAAACAATGGAACAACAAAGGAATAAAGTGCAACCTCCAGTTGCAAAAAGTGGTTTCATCAACACAGTTCATGGAGTGAAAAAGAAAGTTGGTTGATTTAGGAATAAGTAGGGAGCTACATTAAAAACGCTTTCCTGAGAACTCAAAACATGTTATATCATTCTGCTGAATTCAGGTATTAAGCAATTATTTCCAAATCCTATTATTTAAAAGACTCCATTCAAAGACTGAGGCTATCACTCTCTTCGAAACTGATAGGAATTCAACCTAACTTGTTTTAGTATCATATTTTATAAGATGATAATTCCTTTGAAAGCAAATTAAACCTAGAAATAATTTTTAGTACCAGAAAAGAAAAATCAAATGGGACTATTTCAAGAACCCAATTTCCTTCAGGAAATACATTAAGTGGTTTCCTAATCTTTTAAACTTCATTGTGTTTAAAGGAAGGAAGGGAGGGAGGGGGGAAAGGGTGTTGGAGGAGAGAAAGAAAGAAGGAAAAGAAAAGAGGTGAAAGGAAAAGAGGATATGGGAAAATTCAGTAGGGATAACACACCAAAATACACTCTAAATTATTCTGCAGAAAGGGCTGTCCTCACATCCCTTAAGGTTTCTAGGAATGGGAAGAAGAAATGGGGTACAGTAGAAAAGACCTAGACCCTTAAGCAAGATAAACTCTGACAGGTCTTGTGCCTTTATCTAAGTAATGTGATCCTATTTACCCTCAGTTTCCTCCCCATAAAGAATTTGAGCCCCGATCTTTAATATTATGGGGAAACTGAGATATTGTCCTAGCACATTCCCTGCATGCAGCAGATGCTCAAAACTTATGGCCATGAGAAACTGCATCAGACAATGAAAATTGGGTTGAAGGCAGAGCCTAGGTTCTTTGTTTTCATTCTCTATATGCTTTTCTGAAAGAGTCAAGGTGATTGTAGCCAACACTGCAGATGCTGTGTTACAGATACGAAAAGCAGAGATAAAAGCACAAAAGGTACACAAACACAGAGCAGCCACATTATACATTATGTTCACCCTGCTGAAGGAACCCAAATCTTCTGCAAACAAGAGAAACAGTGTAGTTTCTATGACTTTCATCTTTACTGGGCATGGAGTTAGGGGAGGGTATGTCTGAGACTGCTCATGGGTAGAAACTGGAAAGCAAACGAATGGGCTTTGGAGTCAAGAGACCTAGGTCTGAATTCCAACTTCACTACTTACTAGTTGTGTAAGCTCAGGCAAGTCTGTTCATCTACCTAAGCCTCAGTTTCCCCGTGCAAAAACTGGAATAATATTACATGCTTTACAGGGACGCTCAAAAGAATGAATGAAATGGCATAGCCAGTACTCTGGCATACAGCAAACACTCAGTTTCTATTACATTAAATTGAATCACATGAATCTGCTTAATAATCCCTTATGACCTACAAAAATTGCAATTTCATAGGGTTTCAACAAATATTCATGGGCTGACAAAATAACTAAAACTTCTCAAAAACAAAATGAACTATACTCCTATCGAAGGAAGAAACCAAGATATAAAGGGTGTTTTTTAAAGACTGACTCTTCAGTCCAACACTACAGCAGCTAATATTTATTAAACACAATAAATCAGATATCATCCCATACATTTGACATCCATAATATTAGCTTATGCAATCTCAAACAACTCTGAGTCAGAGTCAACAATTATTTCTATTTTTGGAGTTGAAATGGAAGCTTGTAGAAATGAACTAACTTGCTCAAGGTTACATAGCTAGTGAAGCTACAATGCTAACTTGGGGCTAACTCCAGAGCCTGAGTTCTTACTCATTCATCACTTAAAATTGCCTTCCCACACTGCAAAGTTGCTTATTTTGCTTTTAATAAGACTGTATGGGGACAAAGAGCAACAGATTACAAATCAACTTCTGGGCTTCCAAAGGATGGCCATGTCAATGGGCAGACAGGCACCAGTAGGGAGGGTATGCCACGCCAGTGCCTATACTGACTAGGAGGATGATGCATCCAACAGTCTCAGTGCAACCATGGCATTACAGGCTTCTACTTACCCCATGTCATAATGTTATTAGAAAAAGAAAAAAAGAACAGTATCAGACATGCTTCGAAGTTTCCAGAAAAGTCCTGAAGTTTTAATCAAATAGCTGCTGTGCTCCCATTATGCTACAGTCAAGCCTTTTCACTATGTGACAAAGGAAGCAAAGCTTTTTATTTATTTGTTAGTCTGTTCATTTATTGATTTATGCTCACATCTCTTGCTTTCTGAATCCTTTGATGTAAACAGTGAACAAGCCATCACAGGAAGGGAAATGGCACTGACAGTGGATGCTCTGAATCCACTCCCTTTAAAGAGAGAATTCAAGTCAAGAAAACCCCCAAATGCCATGCTTTCAAAGCCAAATTCTAAAAGCAATCACATTTGCATTTAAGGCTTCTCGGGGCTGCCGCTGTGGCACCAAAATCCACCAAAGATAAAGAAGAGATTTGTGCTAAGTTGGGAAAGTGGAGACATCAGCATTTCTGCCTTCAGACCATTATTCCTGC
This sequence comes from Callithrix jacchus, assembly GCF_049354715.1. NCBI lineage: Eukaryota > Metazoa > Chordata > Mammalia > Primates > Cebidae > Callithrix > Callithrix jacchus. The sequence goes on from NC_133502.1 coordinate 174,190,917, forward strand.
TCTCCAGGCAGCACCTGATAAAGCATCTGGAGTGTTATGTCTTCTGCGCAGCCACTGCTTTTCCGACGCCTGTGCTCAGGGGGTTCCCTGGGGTTTTCTTTCCAACAATTGCGCAGAGACTCTGAGAGAAGCCCAAATGAGCTGCCTTAACCTTCCAGTAAACTGCTATTTCCATAGAGGATGAAAACAAACGTTTCAAATAAGCCAATTTCCTTTACTAAAAAACCAAAATGACAATAGTAGTACCAAGAGAAACATACAAAGACAATGAATAAGACAGACTTCTCCTGTCTTTGAACATGCAAAAAAAGAGAGCAAAAGGTTAGATGAAGGTAGGCTACACACTCCCCTCTTATTTCCAATACTGCCCTACAGCAGAGCCTAACTATAAAGTTATACCAGAATTAGACTGAGTCATGCCAAGAGGGAGAGAAAAAACATCTAAATGCTTATACTACCTGAAATATGCCAATGTTGCATGTTATATATTTTTAAATTCCTGTTAATTGCAAATTTGTCTATTAAAAATGCAACTGTGACATTTTTTAAATAGGTGCTTCCAGAACTCTGGGAATGCAAAATGGTTACTTGTTGAACTGATGGGAATGAAAATTCTTCACTATCTTCCAGGTCTCTGTAGAAGAGAACAAGCTTCCTTCCCCTAAAGTACCCTAAGCAGCTCCTTTGGACCACAGAAAGTGGGAATTTCCTTTGACTCAATGGGGTAGGGATGTATACATTCAACTAAATGAACAGGGCATACACAAAAAAACAGCCGGAACAGAAAAAAATCCTTAAGAAATTCCACTCTTGGAATGCTAAGGGAAGCAGACAGCCTCTGGCTTTCTCTGGTTCACCTGCCAAGCTTTTTTTTTTTTTTTTAAAAAGAGTCTCGCTATGTTACCCAGGTTGGTCTTGAACTCCTGAACTCAAGTGATCCTCTTGCCTCCACCTCCTGAATAGCTGAGACTCAGGCACTTGTCACCATGCTGGGCCTGCTGAGCTTCATACTGTTTTCCTCCTCATCTTCTGACCCTGAGTGCCTTTCTCATTTTTCTTTTTTTGATAATTTTGGTAGTTTCTCCCAAACCCACATTCAATTTTACAGTATTACATGTACAATGTGAAATGTTTCACGTTTAACACCCTTTAACATGATCTTGCATATTTCTGGAAAGAGAGTTAACTAAAATTAAAAACAGCTACCATTTACTCTGTGCCAGGCACTGGGGCTGAGTGTGCCATACAAATTCTCCTTTTTGATTTGTCAAACAGCCCTCACTTACCCTATTTTACAGATAAACTGTGAAGAAGTTAAAGAAATGGTTAAAGGTCACACGGGCAGTAAGATAACTCAGGTGGAAACCCATCTCTGACTGACTCCAAAGACCACAATCTTAACTTGACAACAATTCTTCCCAAAATCAATATATTTGAAAAGCTTTTTTGGAGGAAAAGTTCTTATTTAAAAAAAAATCTCTTCTTACATTTTGAATCAACATTTGCACGAAATAAAGAGCCACATTATGTGTAAACACAAACTCTCTTCATTCTGCAACATATATTCCTCTCCCACAGCATTTAATATAACACACTAAAAAATATTTTACTGTAGGACTTGTATTTCAACCACTTGGCAAAATATGTATCCTGATGAAGCTTCAAACAGAAAACAACTAAACATTTTTATGAAATATAAAAACACCAGCTGGGCATGGTGGCTCACGCCTGTAATCTGAGCACTTTGGGAGGCTGAGGTGGGCGGATCACCTGAGGTCAGGAGTTCGAGACCAGCCTGACCAACATGGAGAAATCCCGACTCTACAATCAATCAATCAATCAATCAATCAATCAAGCTAAGAAAGAACCTAGAATGAAAAACAGAACATAATTTTGCCTTAATGATGGTACTTGTCAAAAAGGTGACAAGAAGTGTCAGTTTTCTTGGTCACCTGGATATAGGGAACAGTCTATCTATAATCTGTAATAAAACTGTGATACCCTCCCCACAACCCACTGCCACCAAAGACCTACATACATGCGAGAGTAAATTAGAATTAAGGACTTCCAACTGACCTCCAGCCAAGTAAAACTGCCTGTCTCCCCCCAAAATTTTCTTCCTCAGACTTTATAAACATAAACCAACTTTCATATGAAATATCTATCAAATTCATATCATTTGATGGACCAGAAAGATCTAAGCCAAGAATTTAAAGTGGTCCTGAGCCAGTAGTGCCCCCAGGCTCTAGGTAGAAGCAAACACAGATCCTACTGGGAGAAACCTAAATGACTCAAATAATTCCAACAGAAGAAGTTGCAAGAAATAATTTGTTCTATCTACAAATCCCATCATATAGAAGCCATCATGAAATAGGCCCAGAAAGACTGGAGTTAATAGAATGATCAGAAACAGAATATAAAATAAATGTGTAAGGGAAAATGTGGGGTAAGAGCAAGAGACTATAAAAGATTATCAGATTATCCAAGATGTGATATGATATTATGGTTGAGTAAGAGAATGTTGCTAGGAGTAAATGTCAACTTTTAAAGACTAAATAAAGCAAATATGGCAAAATGTTAACAATTACTGAATATAGGGGCTATGCATAAGAGTGTTCACTGAACTTTTACTAATGATTACCTTTTTCATAATAAAGTTGTTTAAATTACCAAGCAGATTTTTACAAGATCAAAATGAGACTTCTAGAAATTAAAAATACAATAACTAAAATTGGAACTACAACTTAGGGGTTCCACAGCTGAGAACAGAATCTGTTAGGAAAAATTGAAGAAATTACCTAGAATGCAACCCAGAGACACAGCAATAGGAAATTAAAAAAAGACATTAAGAGATGAGAAGGTCAAAATAACACATTCTAATAGGTATAGCTGGAGTTTCAGAAGAACAGATGGTTGAGAGGCAATGTCTGAAAAGACAGTGGCTGAGAATTTTCCAGAATGATGAAAGACTCTAATACACAGATTCAGAAACCCCAATGAACACAAAAGAAAAAAAACAGGGGGGAAGATCTGTATCTTAAAACATCAAAATGAAACCACATCTATACCAGGCAAATACGAATGAAATGGAACAGGTGTAACTATTTGAAAGGGAGGAAAACTTCACTAGCGATAGTCACAAATGACAAATGGTTCAATTCACCAGGAAAAAAAAGCAATTCTAAAATTGTGTGAACATAAAAGCATAACATCACAATAAAGAAAAAAAGTAACAATTAAGAAAAAATGAACAATCTAACAACAGTAGGAAATTCAAGCATATCTTTGTCTAATTGATGGGTCAGACAAAAACACCTGTAAAGAAAATTATAACGCAGTTACAGATGGAGTATCCCCTATTCAAAATGCTTGGGACCAAGAGTGTTTCAGATTTTAGATTCTGAAATATTTGCACTATGCTTATTGGTTGAGTACCCAGAATCCAAAACTCCGAAATGTACAATGCTTCTAAACATTTTGTGATTTCTGTTGCTTTTTGATACATGAGTTATTTATAATTGTTAAACTTTAGAGTAAATCCCCAACATTTTAGATTTTGGAGCATTTTAAACTTCAGATTTTCAGAGTAGGAATGCTCAACTTGTAACAGTCTTGACCTAGTAACAATATTTAGAATATTATAACCATTAGCAGCTGAAATCACATTCTTTCCAGGTTCACAGATAATATTTATAAAAGGTGACCTATATTAATGGGTATAAAGCCATGCTCAACAAATTTCAAATAATTGGTAACATCATAGCTTCCATACAAATTATTTTAGTATTTTTTTTAATTTAAAATTTTTATGTTAGCTCTTTAATTGAGGAGGGACATGTGGAGTAAGCTTGGAAATTAAATTCATCTACTAACGATCAGTTGTTGTAGAACCATGGTAAAATGGTACTTTTACGATAAACTGAGTTCCTATACACATTGTCTATTTCCTGATTCCCTATTCGTTCATGAAGCCCTCTGTCCTGCAGTGTTTCTGAACAGGCCAGCATTCACATGCAAATCTTTATGTGAACAAACTTACGTTTTTAATTCTGTTGGGTAGATGCTCTATTAATTAAGATATCCTGATTCCCAAAGGGAGAAAATTTCCACTGGGAGACACAGCAAAAGTACCACTAAATGTTAAAAGTATGGCTGCAGCCCAGGTTCCTCATGCCAAGGGACATCAGGGAAGAAGGAAACTCACCAACCTCACAGAAGTGACTGACTCTCATCAGAATAACACGAGGCTCCTGTTATACAATGGAGGCAGGAAGAAACACATCTAGCCAGTAAATCCACTGGGTATCTTATTACTTTTACCCAATTTTGGTGATTAACAGACAAATGAAGCAGCTACAGCCTGAGAAAGGTAAACAAGTTTGGGCCCTCAGAGACAATGGTCTGGGTCATCATACCACTTAAGACCTAGACCAGCCGAGATGCTAACTAACCAAGGTTGAAGGGACTAAAGAATAGATACTTGAAGACAGAGATGAGTGTTAGTCATGACCTCCAGAGCAGTGGCAGAGGTGTGCTCCCAGAACTTAATATGTAGCCAGTAAACCCAAGCAGCACCAAGGGTGGACTGGCATGGTCACTTCCTGTACCAGCCGGAGCCCTTCTTTTCAGGAATAAAGGGCATATTTTCCAACTGCTGGAAAGAATGTTGGCTGATGGCTATCAGCTGCTAGTCCTTTCCTGCAATTGTGTTGGCTGATAGAGTGACCTTGCCAAGGCTGCACCTCCTTCTCAGGGCACCCAGCATCCAACAATAGGTCAGACACAAGAATATAAGAGGCCTGACCCCTTTACCCCAAACTGGGACAACTCTGAAGGTCCATCCAGCTGCAGAGTACTCCATGGTATCAGGCGAGGCCTTGTTATGACTGCATCACGGTCCAGCTCCTCCCTCTACCCAATTCTGTTTTCCTCCCTTTTCGACACAGATGTTGATTCAGAAAGCACTCCCTGATACATTTCCTGCACGTTAATCTCCATTTCAGAGTCTGCTTCCCAGGAGAACCCAACCTGTGACAACAGTTTAGTTTTACTAGCAGCTTCTACCAAACATTCAAAAAACAGATAATGTTAAAATTACCCACACTATTTAACAGTCCTGAAAAGGAGCAATTTCTGAATCACATTATAAGGCTAGCAAAACCTCCATATCCAAACCTGAGAATATAAGAGGAATATTATAGGCCAGGTTTACTTGTGAACAAAGATCCTAAAGAAAGTATTAGCAAACCAACCCAGCAGGATATTAAAAACTAGGATATTTGATGACCAAACTTATCAAATTTTTTCTTATCAAATTCTAGGTTGGTTTAACATAAGAAGATAAATTAATATAATAATCATATTAAGGCCAGGCATGGTGGCTCACACTTGTAATCCCAGAACTTTGGGAGGCCAAGGCGGGCATATCACCTAAGGTCAGGAGTTCGACACCATCCTGGCCAAGATGGTGAAACCCTGTCTCTACTAAAAATATAAAATTAACCAGGTGTGTGCTGGGCGCCTGTAATCCCAAATACTTGGGAGGCCAAGGCAGGGAGAATCACTTGAACCCTGGAAGTAGAAGTTGCAGTGAGCAGAGATCACACCATTGCACTCCAGCCTGGGTGACAGAGTGAGACTCCACATCTCAAAAATGAAATCATCATCATCATCATCATCATATTAAGAAATAAAGGAGAAAAATCATATGGTAGTATAGGTAAATAAAGTACTCAGTATATTCAACATTTAGTACAGTACTGAGCATATTCCACTCAGTACATTTTGATTTACAAAATAATATTTATTGTAGCTTTTATTAACCCAACATAGACCATCTGCTAAAATAGGAAATATCATCCTAAATGGTGAAATACTGAAAACATTTCCTTTAATATCAGATATAAGACAATTTCTTTTCAACATGGTATTGTGAAGTAATAAAAAGAATTTTTTTAATTTTCGGCTCTGTAAAGCAAGAAAAATAAAGTATAAGGATTGGAAATAAAACTATCATGATTTGCAAATGACCATCACCACAGAAAACCAAAACAGATATAAGTTAATGGAAGTTATAGGAGTTTGCTCAGGTTACTGACATTAAATCAATCTTGAAGAATCAACTGCATTTCTAAATACCAGCAACAAACAAGAAGACACTATAATTTAAATAAAATATTGAAAGTAGAATTTAAAAATATAATATTTAATAAGTGTATGAGAATCAATCTAACATGGAGAAAATGGTAAAATTTTATGAAAGATATTATAGGTCATTTAAATAAGCGATATATCATGTTCAGAATGGTAAAGATGTCAATTCTCCCAAACTTATCTACAAATTTAATCCAACTCTAATCAAAATCTCAATAGGAATTTTTTTTTAACTTGATAAATGATTTTAAAAATTTATATGGAAGGGGCGGTGGCTCATGCCTGTAATCCCAGTTCTTTGGGAAGCTAAGGTGGGTGGACCACGTGAAGTCAGGAATTCAAGACCAGCCTGGTCGATATGACAAAACCCTGGTCGATATGACAAAACCCTGTCTCTACTAAAAAGACCAAAAAAAAAAAGTCAGTCAGTCAGTGCGGTGGCAGGGCAATAGGTTAAGAATATACAAGACACTCACAGATAACAAAAAGGAAGTTGAGGCCTGGCACAGTGGCTCATGCCTATAATCCTAGCACTTCGGGAGGCCAAGGTGGGTGGATCACTTGAGGCCAGAAGTTTGAGACCAGCCTGGCCAACATAATGAAACCCCGTCTCTACTAAAAATACAAAAATTAGCCAGATATAGTGGTGCATGCCTGTAATCCCAGCTACTCGGGAGGCTGAGGCACAAGAGTCACTTGAACCCAGGAGGCAGATGTTTCAATGAGCCAAGATCATGCTGCTGGCACTCCAGCCTGGGTGACAGAGTGGGACTCTGTTTCAAAAGAAAGAGAGAGAAGAAAAAAGAAAAGAATGTTGAAGGAGCATGTTTTATCAGATATCAGAAATTGCTTTATGTTTAAAGTAATTAAAATAGTGGATCCCTGGCCAGGCACGGTGGCTCATGCCTATAATCCCAGCACTTTCGGTGGCCGAAGCGGGTGGATCACGAGGTCAAGAGATTGAGACCATCCTGGTCAAGATGGTGAAACCCCATCTCTACTAAAAATACAAAAATTAGCTGGGCATGGTGGCGCACGCCTGTAGTCCCAGCTACTCGGGAGGCTGAAGCAGGAAAATTGCTTGAACCCAGGAGGCGGAGGTTGCGGTGAGCCGAGATCGCGCCATTGCACTCCAGCCTGGGTAACAAGAACGAAACTCCGTCTCAAAAAAAAAAAAAAAAAAAGTGGATCCCTGTGATATTAACACAGGGAAAACCAAATAAACAACTGAAACATAAGAGTCCAGAAAGAGTAGCACAAACATAGGGAAATTTGATATATGACCAAGCAAGCATGACCAATCAATGGAGAAAGGTGAGACTCAATAAATAATGCCAGACAACTGGTTAGCCATACAGAAATAAAACAGAAATCAGACCTCTACCACACTACCATACAGGCAAAAAACTAGTTCCAGATAGATTATTTAACTATAAAAACTTTAAATACAATTTGGGAAAATAACTTTAAAATCTTGAGGGAAAAGATTTCTTAGAACACAAAAAGCATAAATAATGAAGAAAAAGACTGATAATACATTAAAAACAAGAATTTCTGTTCATTAAAAAGCACCAGAAAGAGAATGAAGACAAGCCACAAACCAGGAGAATCTATAACAGCTGCTACCCAATACATAAAAATGGTTAGTATCCAATATACATTCAAATTTTTTTTCATATCAGGAAGAAAATGATAAAAATGGAAAAAATATTAGAACAAGTACTTCATGTAGAAGAGGAAACATAAATAACAAATAAACACACAAAAAGATCAATTTCAATTATATTCTGAGAAATGCAAATTAAAATCATAATGAGATACATTTTCATACCCATAAGACTAGAAAAAATTAAGTCTAGGGGAGCATGACACTGATGCACTGCTGGCAGGGGCACAAATGGGAATAACCACTTTGGAAAAAAATTTGGCATTATCTACTAAGTTGAAGCTACACATATAACCCATGACCCTGTAAGTCCACATTTGCATGTATTCTCTAACAAAGTTTTTCAAACCTAAGGGCTGCCAACCAATCTTTCCTTTTAAAATTAAATAAAATAGAATTGATTAGAATAAAAAAATAGCATACATTTAAGTAAAGGTTAAGTATTTTTCTATGAAAATAGTTTCCATATATCATTTATCTATATGTGCACTTAATATGCATGTACGCGTTCAGAATGGGTTTCTTATATATGACTCACAGCCAAAATGTGTGTAGGCTGGGCACAGTGGCTCATGCCTGTAATCTCAGCACTTGGGAGAATGAGACAAGAGGATCTCTTAAGCCCTGGAATCCAAGACCAGCGTAGGCAACAAAGGGAGAACCTGCCACTACAAAAATTTTTTTACATTAGCCAGACATGTCACAACAAAATGTATTTTACATTAACCAAGCATGGTGGCAGGCACCTAACGTCCTAGCTACTCCTGAGACTGAAGTGCCAAGATTACTTGAGCCTGGGAGGCCTAAGCCACAGAGAGCCATGATCAGGGCACTGTACTCCAGCCTGGGCAAAAGAGACCCTGTCTCATAATAAAATAAAAAAATTTTAAAGGCTGTAAGTCTCTGCCATGGGGTAATTTTTACACATTTAAAATACTTATAATAAACAGCATTATTTATAATAGGAATAACTGGCAAACACTGAAATGTTCATCCCAGTGGAATGGATAAACTGCAGAGTACCCATACATCCGAGTCTCTCCATTAATGAAAATGAACTCACTATGGCTACAGCCACCAATATGCGTGAATCTCTGAACATAATGTTGAGAGAAAAAAGTTACAGAAGAACACATAAAGTATAATTTTATGTACATAAAGTTCAAAAAAATATTGTTCAGGGATACAAATATACAGGATAAAGCTATAAGGAAAAGCAAGGGAATTAAAGACATGTCTGTGAGTGGTAGGGAGCAAGGAGGACAGAGGGAACCTCAAAACTAAAAGTATTATTATTCCTCCCAAAACGGTGCTAGCTGCATGAGTGACTATTGTACAACTAATTATACCTTGTAGATACTTCACAAATTGTCTATGCTTACTCAGTATTTAATTTTTTCTAATTTAAAACAAAAATTTTTACAAGTGAACCCATTTCTCTAATACACTGGTAAAAAGCTTCATAACCTTTCCAGCATATGTGGAGAGGAAAAGCAGCCAATTACTCCCAAGCAACGAGTAACTTCCTTTAAGAACTTAGGGAGGGAGAACGATCCAAGATGGCCGATCGCTAACATCCCGGGATTGCAGCTCTCAGGGAAGGCTCGGAGAACTAGAGGACGCCACGCTTTCAGACAAAGTCTGGTCGCTCACGGAGCAGAAGATCCCCCAGTGGTGGAAACACACGAGTCGCCAGCGCGACTCTCGTGGTCGGCGCAGCGGTTCCGCCGGCACCTCGACGTGGCAGCGCTCGGCGCAGAGTAAACGAGACCGGTTCCCCTTCTGACCGAGGTTTGGAGCCCCGGGAAGGCAGAGTCGCCTACTACGGAAACAAGAAGGAAGCCCGACAGGAGAATCCTGGGCAGAAAAGCACCATCAGTTTTAACACTGCTGCTCTGGCCCTGGGAACTAACAACCTGGACGTCCACTCAAGAGACCTAATCTGAAAGTTGGTAATTTCAAAGACGACAGGAGGATACATTTACAATGACGGGAAGAAACCGGCGTAAAAAAGCTGAGAATACTCAAAGTCAGAACGCCTCTCCCTCTAAAGATGATCACAGTTCCACATCAACAATGGAACAAGGCTTGATGGAGAACAAGCGCCTCCTGATGACAGAATCACTCTTCAAGGAATGGATAATAACAAACTTCGGTGAGTTAAAAGAACATGTTGTAGCCCAATGTAAAGAAACTAGGAACTTTGAAAAAAGGTTTGATGAAATCCTATTGAGAATAGACAACTTAGAGAGGAGTATGAGTGAATTAATGGAACTGAAGAATACAATATAGGAACTCCGAGAAGTATGCACAGGTTTAAACACTCGAATTGTTCAAGCAGAAGGGATATCAGAGGTCAAGTCCAACTTAATGAAATAAAACGTGAAGAAAAGATTAGAGAAAAAAGGATAAAAAGGAATGAGCAAAGTCTCCAAGAAATGTGGGACTATGTGAAAAGACCAAATTTACGTTTGATAGGTGTACCTGAATGCGACGGAGAGAATGAATCCAAGCTGGAAAATACCCTTCAGGATATTATTCAGGAAAATTTTCCTAAACTAGCAAAGCAGGTCAACATTCAACCCCAGGTAATACAGAGAACACCACAAAGATATTCCTCAAGAAGAGCAACCCCAAGGCACATAATTGTTAGATTCACCAGGGTTGAAACGAAGGAGAGGATACTAAGGGCAGCCAGAGAGAAAGGTCAGATTACCCACAAAGGCAAGCCTATCAGACTTACAGCAGATCTCTCGGCAGAAACTCTACAAGCCAGAAGAGAGTGGGGGGCCAATATTCAACATCCTCAAAGAACAGAACCTTCAGCCCAGAATTTCATATCCAGCCAAACTAAGCTTCACAACTGAAGGAAAAATAAAATCTTTTATGAACAAGCAAGAACTCAGAGATTTTATTACCACCAGGCCTGCTTTACAAGAGCTTCTGAAAGAAGCATTACACACAGAAACAACCAGTATTAGCCTTTCTAAAAATACACCAAAAAGTAAAGAGCACCAACATAAAGAAGAATTTACACCAACAAATGGATAAAACAGCCAGTCAACATCAAACGGCAGTAACTCTAAATTTAAATTGACTAAATTCCCATTCAAAAGACACAGCCAAAACCCAACGGCATGTTACATCCAGACCTGTTTCACATGCAAGGATACACAAAGACTCAAAACAAAGGGATGGAGAAAGATTTACCAACCAAATGGAGAGCAAAAATAAATAACAAATAAATAAAAAGCAGGAGTTGCAATTCTTGTATCGGATAAAATAGATTTTAAAGCAACAAAGATATAGTGGTAAAAGGATCAATGCAACAACAAGAGCTAACGATCCTAACACCCAGATAGGAGACTTAGATTCAATGAGACAGAAAATTAATAAGGATATCAAGGACTCGAACTCAGATCCAGAACAAGTAAACTTAATAAATATTTATAGAGCACTCCACTTCAAATACACAAAATATACATTATTGTCAATACCACATCACACCTACCCATAAGTTTGAATGAAACATTGATTGGCCATTATTAATACCCAATTTTTTTCAAAATAAAGCAATATTTCCATTTACTCTCCCTCTTTCTCTTTCTTCCTATCCTTTACTTATTTATTTATTTATTTTTTCTTTCCTTCTCTCAAAAAAAAAGAAATCAACTTGTAAACCTCTAGATCCAGGTCGGCAATGTCTCTTTCATTGCTTGATTTCCTTTCTTCCCTTCCCTCCCTCCCTCCCCACTTCCTCCCTTCCTTCCTTCCTTCCTTCCTTCCTGCCTTCCTCCCCCCCCCAAAAAAAAAAAAAAAAGAACTTAGGGAGGATCACCTGAAGTCAGGAGTTCGACACCAGCCTGGCCAACACAGTGAAACCCTGTCTCTATTAAAACCACAAAAATTAGCCAGGTATGGTGGCAAGCACCTGTAGTCCCAGCTACTAGGGAGGCTGAGGCAGGAGAGTCACTTGCACCTGCACGGGGAGGTTGCAGTGAGCTGAGATCATGCCACTCCACTCTAGCCTCGGTGACAAAGTAAGACTCCATCTCAAAAAAAAAAAAAAAGGGTAGGCAACAGGCTGAATGTTAGAGACAACCCAGTACCCATTATTGGAATACAACGAATCAAGGAAAAGAAAGTAGAAAAGTAAAATCTCAAACTCCTACTAAGTTTCATTCAAGTTCTAATTTCAGCTGCTAATTCAAATGTTGGTCTGTATTTAGGAAAATGCAAGATTACTACTAAAACACAAATATATAATCGTACAGTGTACTGTCAAGAACTAATTATTTTTCAGAATTAAAAAGAATACCACGTGATTTCAAAGACAGAAAAGACCCACAGCCACTCAAAATACACACCTCAAATATGTTTTTCAATAATGCTAAAACAACAAACAGCTATTTAATATAGGTTCTCATTAGCAATGCAGGAAAGGGTCACTTAAAAGAATTCAAAGACATTTTCATTTACCCCCCCCACCCTTATTTTTACTCATGAAAATTTGTCTTAGGCTGAGCACTTTGAGAGACCAAGATAAGAGGATCCCTTGAGCCCAGGAGTTTGAGATCAGCCTGGACAATGTGGTAAAACCCTACCTCTACAAACATTTTTAAAAATTAGCTGGACATGGTGGTACATGCCTACTGTCCCAGGTACTCAGGAAGCTGAGGTGTGAAGATTATTTGAGCCCAGGAGATCAAGGCCACAGTGAGCCATGATCACATCATTGCACCCCATCCTGGGCAACAGAGTAAGACCCTATCTCAACAACAACAACAACAAAAAAGGTCCTAGTATCTTCTGCTTACCATAAACATGGGCTAGTCACATCTGAGAGATATTCATGTCTTGCATTTAAAGAGGGAGTTAACGTTCCCCCAATGCCAACATTTAGCTTAATGACAAGTACTATGGTGGTGATAGTGATAACATTAACAATAGCAACAACACTGGACAAGAGGAAATCACAGGTATAAAAATGGAAATCGAAGAGGTTTAAAAAAAATCTGTATTTTGGAGAATTGCTTGAACCCTCGGAGGCGGAGGCTGCAGTGAACTGAGATCACGTACTTCACTCCAACCTGGGTGAAAGAGCAAGACTGTCAAAGAAAAAAAATCTGAATTTTATTCTGTATATCCCTGCAAATCAACAATACTTTTATATGTGTGAAAATCCTAAAAGAACAAATGAAGAAGTACCACAGAGAATTTGGTAACATAAAGGAATACAAAATTAACACAGAGAAATCAGCAACCTTCATATATACAAACAGAGCAGAAAATAAGACCCCATTTACAACTGTAACTACAAATACCTAGGAACAAAATTTAAAACTATGCAAGACATTTGAAAAAAATTTCTCCACATTAATTCAAAATCCAGAAGCTATAAAGCCAAAATTTGCGTATTTTGCTACAATAAAAAAATTAGTGCCAAGTCAAACAAAAAAATTCCATCAACAAAGTCAAGATACACAATAAACTAGGCTAATCTCCCTAATATATTTTTAAAACTCTTAGAAAATACGAAAAAGTTCAAGAATCCAACACATCTGAGTAGTTAACAATAACTGTCAAGATTCTTAAACAAATAAAAAGAAGCCCAATCTCACTAATAAGATAAATGTAATTTAATTAAAATTATACAGATTTGGGCCAGAAGCAGTGGCTCCTGCCTATAATCCCAGCACTTTAGGAGGCCAAAGTGGGCGGATCACCTAAGGTCAGGAGTTGGAGACCAGCCTGGCCAACATGGTGAAACCACACCTCTACTAAAAATACAAATATTAGCTGGGTGTGGTGGGGTGCACCTGCAATCCCAGCTACTCTGGAGGCTGAGTCAGGAGAATTGCTTAAACCCAGGAAGCAGAAGTTGAAGTGAGCCAAGATCATGCCACTGCACTCCAGCCTAGGTGACAGAGTAAGACTCTGTCTCAAAAAAAAAAAAAAAAATTATATACAGATTCTAGACCGGCAAAAATCCAAACATTTGACAACTTCGGTGACAAGGATATGGAGAAACAGGCAAGGTCTTACACTGCTGGTAGGAGTGTAATTGAAACAATCCCAAAGGAGGACAATTTGGCAATACTTACAAAAATTAAAATGCGTATTATGTTTTACCCAGCAACTCTGCTTGGAATTCATCCTACACACATAATTGCACATGTACAAGATGCCATATGTACAAGATTATTTGTAATAGTACAAGATTATTTGTAATTATTTGTACAGCATTATTTGTAATGTGTAAAAGATTAGAAACAACTCAAGTCTTCACCAAAAGAGAATTAGTTACATAAATTATACTATTTGTAAGGCCGGTTGCCTCACTGGGAGGCCGGACACACCCACCTCTGCACTCAGCACCTGACTCTGCACTCGGCACCTAGCTCCTCAGCATGGCTCCCCTGGAAGGCTCCAGCATGCAACCCTGGCCCGCTCTCACACCGGAAAACCCACCCAACAACTCGCCAACCAATGGCGGCCCGGCCCCATCCCAATCCTGCTCCCCTGGAGCCAATCAGAGCACGCAGCTCTTGCTCGTTCCTCATAGCCATAAAAACCCCACGCCCCAGGAAGTCAGCGTGACTTCTCTGGCCCCCTTTTCCCAGACCAGAGAACCTCACCCAGAAGCTGAATAAATTGGCATTTAATTTTCTTATACTGGCCTCAGTTTCCTCATTTTAAACTCGGCAATAACCCTTACACTATTTCCGAATGATGAAATACTATGCAGCTATATGAAGGGACGAGAAATTCTCTGGCATTAACAGAGACAGATTTCCAATCACAATGTTACATGAAAAAAGCAAACTCCAGAAAAGTGTTAATAATATGCTACATGTTCTGTAAAAGAGAAGAAAAATAAGTATATTTTCTTAGGGACACTAGAAGATATACAAACTAATCAACTGGTTATTGGTAGGAATGACATGAATGGGGGACAGGAGGAAGTGAGACATGTTTCACTGTACAATGCCCTTTTACATTTTTTGTACCATAAAAATGTATCACCTATTTAAAACATGAAATCAAATAATAAAACAAGAATAACAACAATGTTATCAGGCCAGGTGTGGTGGCTGATGCCTTTAATCCAGGTACTTCAGGAGGCCAAAGTGGGCAGACTGTTGATCTCAGGAGTATGGGACCAACCTGAACAACATGGCAAGGCCGGGTCTCTACCAAAAATACAAAAATTAGCCAGGTGTGGTGGCATGTGCCTGTAGTCCCAGCTACCCCAGAAACTAGGGCAGGAGGATCACCTGAGCCTGGGAGGTAAAGACTGCAGTGAGCCATGATCATGCCACTGCACTCTAGACTGGGCACCAGAGCAAGACTCTCTCTCAAAAAAACAAAAACAAAACACAAAAGTGTTATCACTTACTGAGTGCTTACTTCATGGTAGACATGTATTATCTAATTTAATTCTCATTAACACAATGAAGTCGGTAATATTATTAACCCTTGTCTAAAAGAGAGAAAACAAGTGCAGAGAATTTTCCACATCTATAAACCAATGTAAACCAGCAATACTAACTATCTTAGAAGTTCATATGAGGATTAAATGAGATAATGTATATAAAATACTTAGAACAATGCCAAACACACAGTAAATACTTTATCAGTGCTTTACTACTTCAAGGCAATAGCTCTTTTCAAGGATGTTTCAATCAACTGAACCAAATAAAATAGCAATAAAGTCAGATAAGAAGTTAGCAAAGGTGCGTTAATTGAAATGTACACATTTAGATTAAACAGCCTCTAGTTAACTGAAGGCTGCTTTAGATGTGCTATATCCTCACTCTACAAATTACATGGTCATTAAAATAACTTCTCATACCCCGTAACTATACATGGGTTAAGGTTACTATTTAATAATTTGAACATATTTGATACCTGTATATCAGGTATCAACAGAAAAGTTTAGAACTGTAACCACTGTTTATTTTTAAAAGGAGAGTAAAAAGTGGAATCATCAGCAGATGAACAGATAAGGTAATGTGGTATACATATACAATGGAATACTGTTCAGTCATATAAAAGAATGGAATCCTGTCAACACTAGTGGCAGCATGGATGAGTCTGGAGGACATTATGTTAAGACACAGAAAGATAAATATATGTTCTCACTCATGTGGGAGCTTAAAAAAAATTGAGCTCATGGAAGTGGGGAGTAGAATTGTGGATATTAGAGGCTGGGAGGAGTATGGGGAAGGGTAGGTGGGGAGAGGCTGGTTCATGGGTACAAAATTATAGCTAGATAGGAGGAAGGAGCTCTGGTGTTCCACAGCACTGTAGGATAAATGATTAATTATAATTTATTCCATATTTTCAAAAATATAAAAGAAAGAATTTCAAATGTTCAGAACACAAAGAAATGATAAATGTTTGAGGTGATAGATACGTTAATTTCTCTGATCATTACACATTGCAATACCTGTATCAAATATCACTCTCCACCCCCATAAACATGTACATTCATTCATTCATCAAATATCACTCTCCACCCCCATAAATATGTACATTCATTCATTCATTCATTCATTCCTTTTTCCTGAGACAGAGTCTCACTCTGTCACCCAGGCTGGAGTGCAGTGGCACGATCTCAGCTCACTGCAATCTCTACCTCCTGGGTTCAAGCAATTCTCCTGCCTCAGCCTCCTGAGTATCTAGGATTACAAGTGTGCCACCATGCCCAGCTAATTTTTGTATTTTTAAAGATGGGGTCTCACCACATTGGCCTCCTGACCTCATGATCTCCCCCGCTCAGTCCTCCAAAGTGCTGGGATTACAGGCATAAGACACTGTGCCCAGACCAATATATACAATTATTACATGTCAACTAAAAATTAAAAAGCAAGAAAGGGAATTTACATTCCAAAATACTGTCATTTCTAATTCACTCAGTTACTCGTGGACAACAGAACATTCCACACCATGAAACTACACAATTATTGTACATGTTGCTGACCCATAAGCAATATACTATTTTGGGAAAGTCTCAAAAGAAATATCAAACTTTCCCCTTTCTAAAAGAAAGCTATAAGCTATACCATCTAGGACTTGCTTTGATATTTAACCCTGATGAAAAGAATATGAAGAGGGGGAAAAATAATCAATCCTGCAAAGCAGCAGCTGGCTTTTTAGAAGCTTAGCAAAAGCCATGTTCAATAAAACTGAGGCAGGATAAAACTGAGGCAGGACTGCCCGGCACAGCAGCTCATACCTGTAATCCCAGCACTTTGTTAGGCCAAGTCAGGTGGATCACTGGGGGTCAGGAGTTTGAGACCAGCCTGACCCATATAGTGAAACCCCATCTCTACTAAAAATACAAAAATTAGCCTGGCGTGGTGGTGTGTGCCTGTAATCCCAGTTACTTGGGAAGCTGAGGCACGAGAATCACTCGAACCCAGGAGACAGAGGTTGCAGTGAGTTGAGATCACACCACTGCACTCCAGCCTGGGTGACAGAGTGAGACTCCATCTCAAAAACAAACAAACAAACAAACAAACAACAACAAAAGACAAAAACAGGTCACACAGAATTCACGGCAAAGTCTTATAAAACATTTTATTTTAATTGTAGTTTTAAGTTTTTATCCTTGTTCTGTCTGAAAAATAGGCTACATTTTAATTGCCCAATTATATGGTAAGAAAGTACATAAGAAAAAACTACTCAACATAAAGTATAGTATGAAGCAAAATATGAAAAGTCTGTATCATTAAGGACTGAATGAGAAAATGCTTTGTACAACCTTTAGTCTCTGTAAGTGTAAGAGGAACTACTCTACCTATTCTATAGAACTATAAGGGAACTAGGTAAGGGGAACTGCTCTACCACATTTTCTAGCTTTAATCATAAAATAGGTCTTTCTACACTTTAACAAATACTGGGAAGAACAATCCCCACACTTCTCCTTGTACCTGGCATGGCCTCACCTGTTCCAGGCTCTCTGAAAAATGCCTGCTCAGCAACTGCTTCTGTGTATTCAGCATGTTGGGGTCAGGGCCCTGGCCAGCCTCCTGGAAACAGGTCTGTGGGGTCTGGCTCCCTCTGACCCTATTACTGGCACAGAAAGGGTATGAGACAGCAATTCTAGTAAGTTTGTCTCCTATGCAGATCCAATCTCTCCCTGGGTGAGTGCCTACACTGTCCAACAACGACTAGCCACATTTGGCTATTTAAATTTAAATTTAAATAAGATTAAAAACATAATTCCATCACCACACTGGCCACATTTCCAGTACTCAACAGTCACATGTGGCCAATAACTACCATACTGAACAGTGCAGATACAGAACATTTCCATCATCATAGAAAGTTCTACTGGAGAGTGCTAGTCCAGACTCAGTGGGAAAGGAATTAAGGAAGCCTGTTTAGGGCTGCAGATTCTAACCAGATTTACTAATAATAATGTAGTTGTGTTTTATTCCATTTTTCTGATTTCTCCATCTAACTCTCGAGGTTCCAAAGTCAGATCAGAGAGGTGTGATTAACATTCACATCCAAAATCCCTAATAATTACAAACACATACAGAAGATTTATGTGTCACTATGCAAGAGGTTTATTTATCTAATTTAATTATCAGTACAATCTTATAAAGAAGATACTATCATCATATCCCTTTTACAGATGAGAAAATAAGGCTTAGAGAAAAGTGATTTTCTTTTCTTTTTTTTTTTTTTCCACCACACAGCTACTAAGTGGTGGAGTCAGGATTCAATTTAAACAATCAAACAAGCCAACAAAAACTGTAGGTGCAATTCATATGTAACGATAGAAGTAAGTAGGGCTCATCCCACTGAAGCCTTCTGTAAATTTTTCATCATTATAAAATCACAGAAAATTAGAAGGGGAACAGAAACTAAGGCAATGTCTTATGATCATCTTTAATCAATGAACCCTTCCGGTAACTGTAAAAATTTCACACTGTCCCAAAGATGATACATACCCTACTGCCATTAAAATGTCTTTATCTCCCATTAAAGTGCCTTCTATCAGGCTGGGCACAGTGGCTTGCTCCTGTAATCCCAGCACTTTGGGAGGCCAAGGAGGGCAAATCACCTAAGGCCAGGAGTTTGAGACCAGACTGACCAACATGGAGAAACCCCATCTCTACTAAAAATACAAAATTAGCTAGGCGTGGTAGCACATGCCTGTAATCCCAGCTACTCAGGAGGCTGAGGTAGGAGAATCACTTGAACCTGGGAGGCGGAGGCTGGGGTGAGCCAAGATTGCACCATTGCACTCCAGCCTGGGCAATAAGAACAAAACTCCATCTAAAAAAAAAAAAGCCTTCTATCTTGAGTATATTTCCAATAGCTAGATTTTTAAGGCTTTACTTTTAAGTTATTATGTAAAAATTAATTTTTCATTTCCCAACATTAAAATATTTTTTTTCAAAATACATTCATTTCCCCCTTAAACATACATATAGTGAACCATAAAAGTGAAGACCCTCTCTAATCTTTCTAGTTTCAGAGATGGGAATAGTGAAGCCAGAAAAGAGTGGGATGGGAACAGCCGGGCTGCATGGAGGGAGGGAACCACTGGCACCAGAACACGTTAGGAGGGCCCTGCCAGCACACTTGACTTCACCTGACTCTTTTCGTGTTTTTTTAAGAGACAGTGTCTCAGTATGTTGCCCAGGCTGGGCCACATATGCTACCTCAACCTCTCAAGTAGCTGGGACTACAGGTGTGTGCCACTGTACCCAGCTTTTCACCTGACTCCTAAATGGCAAAATTCCTTACACCCCACCCCATCTCGTCCTCCAAAAAGTTAAGATTTTATCCTACTTTATGGTAGGTCTTGTGGGATATATGGGAACAAAGCTCTGAAAGCATTCAGGTAAGAAATCCCACGGTTTTTATAGGCTGTGGGAGCTAGAAGAGATCTCAGAGAACTAATTCACTTCCTAATTCTGTCTCTTAACGAGGAGACAGAAGCTCAGTTACATAAAAACTGAGGCATCCTGCCGTGTACCATTTTATAATTATCTGTGACAAAGGTGGCCTCTTCATTTAATTTTACAAAGTGACTACTTAGTATTAGGGTCTATGGTAGTTGCTGGCGTTAGAAAGATCAAGTGGACATTGCCCTGTCCACACACAGCTTACATTCTATGAGAGAAAATGATATATAAATACATAATTACAATGGAGTGTCATAAGTACTGTGGTAGTGAACTTGTAGGAGTCAGAGGAGGCCATGTACGAGCTGAATCTTAAAGGATAAACAGGAATTCACTATAGAGGAAGACATTCCAGGCAGAAGAATACCACATACAATGCACATGATATGACAGAAAATGGAATGGGCAAGAAGACAGGGCAGGTGACAAGGTGGGAAAGAGGCATTTTAAATAAAATCCTTCATTATGCAGATTATCAGGAGCCATATAAAGGATACACTCTAAATGCCATTTTTACATCTTGAGTAGTGTTCTCATTATAAGCCATTTAAGAAAAGAAAATGTCTCTTCAACAAATGGCACTAGGAAAACAAATTATATGGATTCTTTTGTATGGATAGCCACATACAAAAGAATGAAGTTGAACCCTTATCTTACACCATGTATAAAAATTAACTCAAAATGGATTAAAGACTTAATGTAAGACCTGAAATTATTAAACCCCTAGAAGAAAACATGGGAGAAAGCTTCATCACATTGGATGTGACAATAATTTCTTCAAATATGAACCAAAAGCATGGGAAACCAAAGCAAAAACAGACAAATGGGACTATATCAAATGCAAAAACTCTTTTGCAGCAAAGAAAACAATCAACAGAGTAAAAACGCAACCTATCCAACAAGACAAATATTTGCAAACCATACATCTAATCAGGGGTTATATATCTAGCCAGAATATATAATGAACTCTACAACTCAACAAGAACAACAACATTTAAAATGGGCAAAGGACTTGAATAGCCATTTCTCCAAATAAGACATACAAATGGACAAGCATATGAGAAGATGATCAACATCACTAATATTAGAGAAACACAAATTGAAACCACAATGAGGTACCATCTGTACACCTGTTAGGATGGTCAGTCAAAACACACACACACACACAGTCAAAACATACACACACACACACACACCAGAAAATAAAAAGTGTCAGAAAGGAGGTGGAAAAGTAGAAGCCTGTGCACTGTTGGTAGGAATGTAAAACAATGCAATCAAGATGGAAAGCAATGTGAGGTTCCTTAAAAAATTATAAATTGCATTACCATATAATTTTAGTAATCCCACTTTTTGGTATATATCCAAAATAACTGAAAACAAGATCTCAAAGAGATATCTGTACATCCATGTTCAGCACAGCGTTATTAACAATAGCTAAGAGGTGAAAACCTAAATGTCCATCAAAAGATGAATGGGTCTGGGCGTGGTGGCTCACACCTGTAATCCCAACACCTTGGGAGGCCAAAGCAGGCGGATCACCTGAGGTCGGGAGTTTGAGACCAGCCTGACCAACATGGAGAAACCCCATCTCTACTAAAAATACAAAAATACCTGGGCCTGTAATCCCAACTACTCAGGAGGCTGAGCAGGAGAATCACCTGAACCTGGGAGGTGGAGGTTGCGGTGAGCTGAGATCATAACATCACACTCCAGCCTGGACAACAAGAGCAAAACTCCATCTCAAAAAAAAAAAAAAAACAGAAACACAGACTATGGCATATACATACACTGGAACATTATTCAGCTTTTGAAAACAAGGAAATCCTGTCCTATGCTACTACATGGATGAACCTTGGAGGACATTATCCTAAGTGAAATAAGCCAGTCAGAAGAAGACAAACACTGCATGATTCCAATATTACTACTACATATCTTATGAAGGATCTAAAGCAGTCAAACTTTTAGAAACAGAAAGTAGAAAAGTAGCTGCCAGACTGGGGGCAAGAGGAAAACAGAAGTTGTTCAATGGATATAAAGTTGGAGAGGTCTACTGACAGCAATGTACTACTGTATTGCACACTTAACATTGGTTAAAATAATAAATTTTATGGGTTTTTTTGACAATTATTTTTAACTGAAAAAAAAAAAAAAAAAGGAAGGAAAAGAAGATATGGAAATGTAGGCATGGTTCACTCCCAAACACCTATATTAGTTGAAGCAGACAAGGCCATGTATAATACAAATCACTTTTAGATGTCTTTGGAGTACAATAAACGTGGCTTTTGCAAACACACAATTTATAAACATATTCAAATGACATGAATATCAAAATTAGTTTGCACACCTGAGTGTAGACACAAACTGTCTACATGGGGAAGTAGGATGGAAGTGCCCTGAGAGGCAGGGGACACTGAGCCTGGGGTCAACTAAGGCCTTAGAACTCCTGCAAAGTAGAAACATAACAGTCAAAGCCAGGAATCAGTGACACCTAATTCTAGTAACCTCTGAGACAGTCAAGGATCCAGGAACTCTCACTCTGTCACCCAGGCTGGAGTGCAGAGGCATAATCACAGCTCACTGCAGTCTCGACCTCCCCGGCATAAGCAATCCTCCTGCCTCAGACTCCCAAGTAGCTGAGACAACAGGCGCGCACCACTGCACCTGGCTTTTTTGTAGATACAGGTCTTCCCAATGTTGCTCAAGCTGGTCTTGAAATCCTGGGCTCAAGCCTCCCCACAAATTGTTAGGATTACAAGCATCAGCCATCATGCCCAGCCTCCAAGAATTTGATTCTACAATAACTGGCTAGATTCCTAATCAACACAAGTCCATGTCAGGTGCTTTGTAAAACATTGTCTCTGGCCCTCAAATATTTTATGGTTTATTATTTTACAGATGAGGCTACTACGAGCTCAGAGGAAATCTTCTGTCCAAAGCAGTGTAGCAGCCCTGGTATCTAGGGAGTCAGGACACAAACAGCCAATACTGACCCCTTAATCATGGAAAGATGATGAACACTTCTGCTATGGTTTGGATATTTGTCCTCTTCAAACCTTATGTTGAAATTTCATTCCAAACATTGGAAATGGGGTCTAATGGGAGGTGTTTAGATCATGAAGGCAGATCCCTCATGAATAGATTAATGCCCTCCCTGAGAAGTGAGAACTCTATTAGTTCCAGAGACAGCTGGTTGTTAAAAAAGAGCCTGGGTTGATCACTTGAGCTCAGGAGTTTGAGACCAGCCTGGACAACATAGGGAGACACCTATGTTGGGACACCTCAAACAAATTTTTTTTTTTTTTTTTTTTTTTCAAAAAAAAAAAACAATTTTGAAAATTAGTTGGGCAGGGTGGCATGCACCTGTGGTCCCAGCTACTCGAGAGGCTGAGGCAGAAGGACTGCTTGAGCCCAAGAGTCTGAGGCTGTAGTGAGCTGTGATCACACCACTGCTCTCCAGCATGGGTGATAACAGCAAGACCCTGTCTCAAAAAAAAAAAAAAAAAAAAAAAGGCTGGCACCTTCCCATGTCCTTCTTCCTCTCTCACCATGTGATCTCTGCATTCCCCAGCTCCCCTTCTGCCTTCCTTAATGAGTATAAGCAGTCTTAGCCCCTCACCAGATGCAGATGCCCAATCCTGAACTTTCCAGCCATCAGAATCATGAACCATAAAAACCCTTTTTCTTTATAAACTACTCTGTCTCCAGCATTATGTTATAGCAACATAAAATGAAGATGACTGCCTTTGCTGTGTCCAGCCTGGCAGAGCCATGCAGAGCCTCCTCTATCCAAGAACCCTTCTATTTCCAGGCAATGTTTGGATCTTCCCTAGACAGATTCTATAAACCCCAACTCATGTGCCCCACCTGGTTCCCAGTCTCTACCACCTCCTAGTGGCACTTGTCTGAACAGACACTTACAGTTGTAAATGTCTGTTGCACAGGAACTCACTATACCTCACCACACTAAATTCCCTACTTTTGCTAACCAGAGCCATGGTGATTTATTCAGACGTAAGGATGTCATTTGCCTGCTCCAAATACAACTAGCAGGAGCAAATCAAAACTCTTCTTGATCAAGCCTCGTCTCTCACCTCCTCTGCCCTCATCCTCTACATTCCAGTCATACCCTACTACTTTCATTCCCCAGAATTTACCAGCATCTCTCACCTCAGATGTTTACACCAGCACTTCACCTGCCTAGAAGACTCTTGCTTAACCTCCTCCCATCCTTGAAGGCTTGGCTTAGGGGTCATCTAAGAGTCTTCCCTGATATTCTCCCATGCGAACCCCACGCCAGGTGTCCCTCCTCTAAGAAACTTACCATACTAAACTTTTCCTCTCATAGCGTTTATTATGCTATACTGCAATTGTTTCACCTTCCTACAAGATTGTACATACCATTAGATTAGGAACTATCTCATTTACCATTGTATCCTTAGCATTAGCGAAGTCCCTGGCACATTCCAGGCACTCAAGAAGTATTTAAGAAATCAATGAATTAGTTTTTCTTCCAACTACCTGGCTCTGCTGACTCATACTGAGGTTACAATCAACCGTGACCCTAACCTTCTCTTTTATGTGCTACTTGGTTAAACCTCATCTTCCTCTTCCCCTTTTCCACTGCCATCCCCATACACAAATGACTGTGTCTTATGACCTAAGCACAAGTATCATTTCAGTGTGTCAAGACCCCTTCAGTCCCTGACTTTGTCTCTGCACATGCCTGCTATTCTTCCCAGCTTTCTGCTTTCCACAAGTGTCATCAGCCTATCATCAATGTTCTCATTCAGGTCCCTGACAGCAATGAACACACAGAGACCTACAGCTTGCCACAACAGATAGCTCTCCAGTTTGACATAAATCCATTAATCACCACCCTGTGCCTAGTCTCTCAGCCAGGTGCAAGTCTACCTGACCACAATGTAACTGGCTAAAGTATCTACAGCTTACATGCAAGAAAACCACAAAAATAGATGCTTTACTGAAATTCAGAACAAAGAATTTTAACCATAGTACTCTATCTAGCTAATAACCCTATCCAAGAAAGAAATGGGCTTGTTCTGCCCTGCTTCATTCTAAGGAAACCCATGGTGATTCCTAGTAATCACTACTTCCCTTTTTTGAATTTACAAGCCGTTTAGCTACTGCTAAGTGAGCCCTTGTAAATGCAAGACTGCTCAATCCCAAAGCTGAAAAGAGAAATCTATGAAGTGTGAGTTGCTGAAGAAGACTTCATGACAGCAGTGAGATTTAAGGAAGATTTCAATGCACAGGGCCAACAGAGGTTGGTAGAGGACAGAGGGAGAGTAGCCAAATCTAAGTGTGAGTAACAGGGATAGAAGACTGATCGTGGATAACAAAGACAGCAAACCAGAAGGCCTGGCCCAAGTATCACCTGGGACAAACAGGGACTAGTAAAAAGCAAGTTCTTCCTGCTGGGCTGCCTCCTGGAGCCAAAAGGTCAACCACAGCTGGGCTTCTGCCTGAATTCTCGTTTTAAATATAATAGAAAACATACTAGATTAAGCTGAGACAGAAAGTAATCCTTATATAAAAGACAGTTGTCAGAATGGCCAGTCTAGTTTCTCCTAAGCACCTTCTGATGACGAATCCACCACTAGGACTATGTGTAATGGGCAATTTTGATGTAAAGTACTATTTTGCAACATTGTCCCATTTCTCTTCCAGAAAAATGCAGAGGTAATTATGTACCCATAGTCAGTGTAGCAAATCAGTTAAATTAAACCTGTATTTCATCTAACTCATATAAAATATGAATAACATAACTAACTTTTCTAATTTCATACTCTAGTACTCCCAAGTAAATAAAAGGGGAAAAAAAGTAAAGTTTCCCCCTACAAATAGAATCTGTCACTTCCTAGGATGTGCACTTTTCAGCTCATGCATCCTAAATGCATGTGGAGATATTATATGCACTTTCTATTTAGCAATTTAATTATATCTTTGCATTCAAAGAGTGGCAATGGTTTGCAGTAATAATCAGGTGAAAGCATTCTGACATTAATATGCTGGAATCCGATGTGTTAATTTGATGCAACTTTGCCTTGACAATATGTGATTAATTTGTTCTCAGGCTAGCCCTGCTCCCAGCTCTGACAGTTTAAAATGCTGGGTTTCTTTATCCATATCGCTATTTGACACGCCTTAGCCCACTGCTTTGCTAAGACCACTGTTAATTTGTAATGAACTTGCTTTTCAGGGGGGCTCCTTCATTTTTAATTCTGTCAGTGTCACCTCCTTGAGGAAAATTACAAGTTTCTGTAGGTGTGATTACTGCCAAGTGCTGCTGATAAGAGGTTTGAGAAAACAGGGCTTTATAAAGAAGTCTGTATTTAATCTGCTGAAACAGATTTATTGCCTCCAGACAGATAAATATAATACAAAGTTCTCTTATTTAGAAGTCATCTCTAAGTTCTCCCTTACCACAACCTCCTCCTAAACAAAAACACAGTTGCATTTCTAGGATTCGATAATGAGTCACTCAGGGAAAAGAGGTGAACATGTAATAAATTTAGCAATAACAGCAATTCTTGTCATCAAATTCGACTTGTGGGGGAGTCTTATAAACCATATGAATACAGTTTTCACAAGGTTTTTGGGGAGGAAAAAAATCCCACGGAAACAATTATAGTTTTACTTCCCCTCTAACTAGCAAAAATTTTACACAGCTTAACAAACCCATTTTCTCTGGGCAAACTGAGTACTGATGAAGTTGGGTACGGATTAAATTTCTCCTTGGAATATGATCCTGACAATGCTTGATAAAGGGTTACAGGACAGATGGAAAGTCAAAGTCTCAAAACATAATGCTTGCTATAACAACTCAGTAGAATGACAGTAGGCAGGCTTTAAACTACTTTCACGGGGATTTTCTATTTAACCCTCAAGGTAACTGTGTCAAGTAGGTGTTACCTTCCCCATTTCTTTCAGGTGAGGAAACAAAGACTCTCAAAGTTCATCGGAAGGAATGACAGCAAAGAAAGAACAGAAGCTGGGACAGGAACCCACATCTTTTGATGGCTAGTCCTCTGCTTTTCTCCATCTCAATCTACTGGAAGGAAGAGTCATCTCCAGTTAGTCAACAAAGAGAGCTAACCAGTCTCATGATGGACTCACTCTCTGGGCACTAATCCTTACTCTTTTTCCACTTATTTGATGGCACACTATTCTCTAGCAATTTCAGCCTTCCTACTGTGAAGCCTACTGTTCCCCTGAAGGCCAGGTAGTCCTCAAGTCCTGCTAATCCCACCCTCTGATTTACCAGATACTCTTTGTCTATTTACACCAATAGTCAGAACTTAGAACAGACCACAGACATCGTTTGTGGCACAAGCCCCTTTTCAGAAGATTAGACACATTTCCCAATACTACAAATTAAATTAAAACTCCTAGATATGAACGACCAGTGAGCTCTCTCCATTTCCCAAACCACCTTTTTCTTTTCTTAGCTCCCCAGCTGCTGCTGAATTAAAAAGTCAAGAAAAATGCCTTCCGCCCTATGTTCAGGCTGATCTGGATTTTACCACTGCACCTTCACCAACAGAGATCACTGCTCTACTATTTGCTAAAATGCCCCCTGCCTTTGCCTTTGCCAAGAGACTGTTCATGAAGCAGCCCTAAGAGACTTGTGAACTGAAATATCTGCCCAAAGGAATGTAATCTAAAGAGTATTTGCATTCTATACAAACAAGAAAAACTCAACACAAAAGCAGGTCAAAAAAGCAGAATGCAAAGCTACACCTACACTATAAATCATGCTAACTGATGTAAAGATGATTTTGCAACTATGGCTCAAAGAGAAATAGAATCATGAAATTCTGATTTTTAAGTCTTTAATACAGAATTTTCTTAATGTTCTTTATTGTGGTTTGTATACCTACTAGTCTGCAAGTTACTTCAAAGGAGGCATGGCAGTTAATTCATGTCTGTATCCACAGGACCCAGAAAGAAGGGGTTTAAGTTTTCACTAAATTAAACTAAATAGAAATTGTTAAGAGACATGGCTCTATCTACTCATATGTGGCTCAACTAGAACCGCTCAGCTCAGCCTGGGACATGTATGAACTCCCGGTATCAGCTGCGGCTGGTATAGTGGGAACAGCTGCCGCTTTGAAGTGCCTTCCCCTAAAGGACACGCGGATCCAGGGCAGAGACCACATTCCCTATTCCCAAGTCTTCTTCCCGCACTGATCTGTACCAGAATGAACCCCGGGGAACTGCTGCTGAACAACAGAAAAAAGGAGGCTGGTTCTAAGATGAGCACAACTGTAGACCAAGCCAAAGGCATAAAACACCTAATAGCAGGTGTCATGCCTGCAACAGATGAAAGTTATCCTGAAAGGGACATATTAATATACAGAAGAGAAAGAAATAAAACTGAAATAAAAAAATGAAACCAAACACTTTAAAAATGCTAGAAAGTACTGGTTTGAAAATACATAGAAAAAAATGTTAATACATATATATCAAGATACAATAAAGGCAAATTAAACTGATAATTCAAAATTTCCCCATACCTAACAACTCTGTAACTGTAGCAATTGCCAGATAACTGCATATTCTCTAACATGTGAACAGGAAAAGTCAATCTAATACTGCCAGAATGATCACCATACTTGAGGAGAAAATTCTAAACCAAATACTGAACACAGGCAGGTGTATCCAATGTATTTACTACCAGACCATCCACAACTAAAAAAGCATGAATTGACTAAAAAAAAGAATCAACAAACATGTCTTGCATCTGTTATATGCCAATGACTATAGCAGCATTTTTTCACATATGATCCTTCAGATGATTTGCACCACTCCTATCAGCAAGGCTGGAGGGAGAGGACAATGGGTCCAAGAGAAGCTAACTTCTTACTCATGACCACACAGATAAGTGGCAAAGCTGGGACTCAACCCTGTCTTACCCTTAATCCACCACACCAACACCTTAACCCCAAAATCTCATGTGTCTAGCTAAGAAGACATACATACATGCATGTGATCTGATTAGAAATGCCACAAGTCAGTGTCTAATTAAGTATATTGTAAACTAGCCAGGCATGGTGGCTCATGCTTATAATCCCGGCACTTTGGGAAGCTGCAGTGGGTGGATCACTTTAGGCCAGGAGTTTGAGACCGGCCTGGTCAACATGGTAAAACCCTGTCTCTACTAAAAATACAAAAATTGGCCAGATGTAATGGCACACACCTGTAATCCTAGCTACTCAGGAGGGTAAGGCAGGAGAATCACTTGAACCCAAGAGGCAGAGATTGCAGTGAGCTAAGATCACACAACTGCACTCCAGCCTGTGTGACAGAGTGAGACTCTGTCTCAAGGGAAAAAAAAAAAAGTACAATGTAAATGATGCACAAGTACAGAGGGGAGAGCAGATAAAAGGTGGTTCAAGTATCAAAGTGCTAAAGAGAATGGGTTTTGACCTGTTTTTTAAAGAAAATGAGGAAACGGGCCAGAAGTGTGATGTGTAGAAAAATTAGAAATCACTTGTGGTCACAGAATAAAACTGTGAGGTAATAAGCAAGGTGAGGCCATGCTGGGACTCAGGATAACAGAAGATTTGGAATCAGACTGACCCAGATTTAAGTACTATGTAAACTTACTCAATGGCTTGCTTTTATTCATTCATTCCACAAATAATTATTTTGCACCCACATGCCAGTTCCTCTGTGGGGTTTTCTCCTGTTTCTTAGTTTCCTCATATAGCAAACAAGAACAAAAAATCTCTGACTTATTACAAGGCTTAAATGAGAAACGATGTATTAAAGTAGGTAGGTAATGAGTACTTTTTTTTTTTTTTGAGAATCTCACTCTGTTGCCTAGGCTGGAGTACAGTGGCACAATCTCGGCTCACTGCAAACCCTGCCTTCCAGGTTCAAATGATTCTCCTGCCTCAGCTTCCCAAGTAGCTGGGATTACAGGCATGCACCGCCACTCCCGGCTAGTTTTTGTATTTTTGGTAGAGACGGGGTTTCACCATGTTGGTCAGGCTGGTCTCAAACTCCTGATCTCAGGTGATCCGCCTTCCTTGGCCTCCTGAAGTGCTGGGATTACAGGTGTGAGCCACCACACCCAGACAGTAATGGGTACTTAATGGCTGAATTGAACTCAGCAATAAGAATTAAAGTTGGAAAGTGTCTGACGGAAAGGGCTCTGATTGTGAAGCGGAGGAGTTTAGTTTTGCTACCTGGGAAGGGCAGTGGGAGTATTTAATCTGGCCACCAATGCACAGGACAAACCAAAAGAGAGGGGACGTGCAGCAGAGAGACTAGCCTGTAGGTTGGTCCCTGTAACATAAATTGGCTATGATATGGTCCTGAAACAAGAATGTGACTGATGAATCTGAGAAGTGTCAAATCGACAGACACTAAGAAGGAATCACTGGCTGACCTTATGGACACAATGTGGGGAGAGAGTGGTGAAATAGAAGAAAAGTACTCCAGTCAATTCTGGCTTAAGTCTCACTTTGGAAACAATCCTTCTTTGAAAATAATCACCTGGACATTACTAATTTCACAGAAAGATCCTTTGTTTTGCACACAAAATACACTTTAATATTTTCCTGCGTTTTCTACATGCAACATCCTTTCTCCCAGCCAAGTCTAAACACTGTTCTGTACAAATTACCTCAATCTGCCCAAGATTAAACTCCAATTTGCTTACTCTCACTCATGTCCTTCAATCATTCGGGCCTGAGGAAACAGAGCCTGCACCCTTTAAGACTGCAGCACATAAAGCATTGTGTCATCCAGAGAATAGAGCGCTCTGTCCCTAAGCACCTCATTGTCTCTCAAATGGCTACAGCTACAAATATTCCACTTGCAAAAAGATTTTATGAAAACCTCAGGGCAAAAGGAATGATCACCACCTTTGTGGCCAACCCCTTCGGGAAAATATGGAGCCACTTAAAATCTGGCTGAGAATTAACCTCACAATAACAAGTGGAAGACCTTTGGGAGCCCTTCACATATAGAGATTAAGAACTCTTATGTGAATACTTTGGAAGGTTGAGGCGGGCAGATCACCTGAGGCAAGGAGTTAGAGACCAGCCTGGCCCAACATGGTACAACCCCATCTCTACCAAAAATACAAAAAAATTAGCCAGGGGCATGATGGCACACACCTGTAGTCCCAGCTACTGGGAAGGCTGAGGCAGGAGAATTGCTTGAACCTGGGAGGTGGAGGCTGCAGCAAGCTGAGACTGCACCACTGCACTCCAGCCTGGGCAACAGGGAGAGTCTCCATCTCAAACAAACAAACAAAATGCTACCTAGAGCCAGAGTGCCCAGGTCCAAGTGCAGACTCCCCACTTCTTGGCTGTATAACGTAAGGCGAGTTGTTTAGCCTCCCTGTGCCTCAGTCTCCTTATCTTACTGGGAGGTTATTATCTCTCCTCACAGGCTGTTTTGAGAATTAATCAATGCATGCAAAGCACTCACAATTGTGCCTGGCACATAGTAAATTCTCAATATATGCTTGTTGTCATTATTATATTTGTTATTAAAATTGTTTAAATTCTCCCACCCCACCCCCGACTCAATACCTACTGAACACTATGCCAGGCACTATGCACACAGCAAAGCGGCAGAGAGAGGCACAGAAAGAGACAATTTGTACTCTAAAGAGACAACTGTGAAAGTACAGAGGAGGAGGCCACTGTCAGGTGAGGCAAGGAAATGTTGTAAAAGAGGTGACATCTGAGTTGGCTCTTAAAGAGGACACCTAAGAATTTTCCAGGAGAAAAAAGTTCACATGGCAGCAGATACAGTATCTGGTTTCTAAAACAAAAACCTGAATTGGAATTTCTAGGTTTCTAGGAAGGACAGACAGCTACATGGAAGGTTATGATGAGGAGGGCAGTGAGAGGCTTATTTCCCTTTCTGGGAATATGTACTTGAACACAGACAGGTGCATGGGGGCAGTATCCTCAAGGCAGGCACTGAACTACTCAATCAAAGATTCCAGTCAGAATCTCCCCACCTTTCAGGGCTGGGCATAGTACTCGCTAACTTCTCCCACTAAGACCTCAGTCTAGCTGGGCCTGACTCCTTTGTACTTCCAAATCACCTTGTCCTTGGATCATCACATTCTGTTTATCTTAGACTCTGAACTGGCTCCTTGAGGGACAGGGATTACCCTTGCATCAAAACACCCTAGACCACTTACTCTGCTAGGAGCAAGATAAACATTCAGTAAGTGATAAATGAAAAATCTACCTTGCCTACAGTATTCTCCGAAAACGAACCTAAACACTTAAGTCTCTAACTATTCCTAAATGTCTCATATTGACCATATTATTATGTAATTCTAATATGATGGATCTGACCTCATCCAATTCCCTCTTTTTAGTGACTAGTTAAATTTAGCCTCAGAAAGGTAAGATGATGCCATCAAAGTCACTTAGAAAGCGAGTGACATGGTAAGTAACAGAACCTTGGTCTCTTGTGTTGAGTAACTCTTCTAGGACCAAGCTGGAAAAAGCTAAAGCTATTATGTTCTTATGCAATATGTTAGGAAATATAGAGATTCTAATATCCTACTAACATACACAGTATTTGACAAGCAAATAAAATATGTGTGAAAAATATTTCTTTTAATACATGTGGTTCTTCCCTAGAGGCAGAGTAAGACCTAAGTTAAAAAAAAAAACAAAAAACGTGGTTCTTCGGAAATAGTAATGAACTCCAAAAATAAGATAAGCTGGATTCAAAGCTGGCCCTACCAAATAGCAGGGCCATGTGATCTTAGGCAAGTTGCTTAATCAGACCCAGTATCTCAACACAGAAATAATCATCCACACATCATATTTCTGCGTAGATTAGATGCTGTGCAGATTAGATGCATGCTGCCTGGCTCACAGCAAGCATTTGGTCAACAGCAAACACTATGATTATCTTCATGTGTCAATCCTGAGGACAGAGTTCTCATTTTCTCTCCTTCCCTTAATGCCTATACTCTACACACAATAACATGCAACATTTTCTGAATCTATGATTAATAAAAATATCAAACAAGTAGTCAATGACTTTTCTTAATCAAGAAAAGATAATATAATAGTTCAAGATGTCAAGTATGAGTACTGCATGGTTTTTACATTTTTTTCAGCACTCAGATTCTGGCAGATGTCTGGTTTTTAATAATAACATTTCATTGTTTTTTAAAAAAGTAGAATCAATTTCATCTAAAAACAGCCCATCGGTTTTTCTCTAAACAGAACTGGGTGAGCTTCTTGTAATTTCCCACATTAACATCTTGTTTCATTATTATTGTGACAAAGGAGCAATACACATTCATTTTTAGGGAAAAAAATCATAGTGAAATAAAAATCACTAAATATGCAGGTGCAGCAGCTCACACCTGTAATCCCAGTACTTTGGGAAGCTGCGGCAGGAGGTTCACTTGAGGCCAGGAGTTCAAGACCAGCTTGGGCAAAATAGTGAGACTCTTGTGTCTATAAAAATAAATAGGCTGGGCATGTTGGCTCATGCCTGTAATCCCAGCACTTTGGGAGACTGAGGCAGGCAGATCACTTGAGGTCAGGAGTTTGAGACCGGCCTGGGCAACATGGTGAAACTCTATCTCTACTAAAAATACAAAAATTAGCCTGGCATCATGGCACACACCTGTAAGCCAAGCTACTGAGGAGGCTGATGCAGGAGAATTGCTTGAACCCAGGAGGCAGAGACTGCAGTGAGCCGAGATCATGCCATTGCACTCCAGCCTGGGCAACAGAGCTAGACTCTGTCTCAAATTAATTAATTAGTTTAAAAAATTAGGCAGATGTGGTGGCATACACTTGTGGTCCAAGCTACTTGGGAGGCTGAGGTGAGGGGATCAGTTGAGTGCAGGAAGTCAAGGCTGTAGTAAGCAAGATCACACCCCTGCACTCCAGCCTGAGCAACAGAGCAAGATTGTCCCCAAAAAAACAAAAAGGAAGGAAGGAATAAAAAGAATAAAAAATTTTAATTGCTAACTAAAGTCAGAAATAATCTCTTTATATTTTATGCATACCCTTTCATACTTTTTTTGTGAATATAATCATTTTCAGACAGGAATAATATAGGATGGACAAGGGAGAATAAAAATTCCAGGCAGCAGTTTCACATGACTAAAGGCTAGGGATGGATAAGACCCTGAAAAACAGGGTATGGACTAAGCTGGCTAAGACTAACTGGACCCAGCATGGTACTGGATTTGACCTAGGTTTCAACTAGGACCTCACTGTATGCTCATTAACATACTAAATCACACACCCACCAGCACCAGGGCAGTTCAGAGAACAACCATATTTGGTGTAAAAATAGGTGGCAACAGAGTTCTGAGAACTCTTCACCTTTTGCCAGGCATTTTCATAAATATTCTATCCCTTAGTTAAAGAAACCCACAAAGGTAGCAGCCCAAATCCCCTTGTACGTGCAGGAATATGCCTATACTCCATTTTCTTGAATGTGTGCTTTTTTCCTTTGCAATAAATCTCCATACTATTTTCTGATTCATCCTTGAATTCATTCTCACAACAATGTCAAGAGCCTGGACACAGGTTGGGGTGGAGGTCCCAACAGCATTTGGGGACCTCCTCCATCCTACTGGTATCAATTTTAACAAAAATATACTATAGATGCTTTTTATTTCTTTTTTTGAGACAGAGTCTCACTCTGTTGCCCAGGCTGGAGTGCAGTGGCATGTTCTTGGCTCACTGCAAACTTCACCTCCTTCAAGTGATTCTCCTGCCTCAGCCTCCTGAGCAGCTGGGACTAAAGGCGCCCACAACCACGTCCAGAAAATTTTTGTATTTTTGGTAGAGATGGGGTTTCACCATGATAGCCAGGCTAGTCTCGAACTCCTGACCTCAGATGATTTGCCTGCCTCAGCCTCCCAAAGAGCTGGGATTACAGGCGTGAGCCACTGCACCTGGCCTACATATGCTGTTTTTTAATCTTTTTATTTACAGTATTACAAAAATCTTTCTATATCAAGAAGTGACATAGATGTCATTGTTTTAATCGTTATGTACACTAGATGGATACTATGCCATAATTTATCTAACTAATCCTCTATTTTTGGGCATTGAGGTTGGTTCCAGTGTTTCAGTAATACATAATGAATAAGCACTTGTATATGCATTTCTGATCAATTCCTTAGAATACATTTCTAGATGTGTATTTTCCAAGTCTAAGGGCATATATATTATTAGGCTTTTGATACATATAACCAAATTACCCTCCAGAAAACTTCACCAATTTTTGGTCTTGCCAACATGGGTACTGCTTCCATTTTAATCTCTCTCCAATGTGAAAGGCAAACAATTCTATACCATTGCTGTTTCATTTTTTGCCTCATCTTAAAATTTCTGGGCAAATATAAGCAGAAATAAGCATTCTTTTACAAGACAAACAACTGGATAGGTAGCCAGGAAATATCAAGTCTTAAATTTAAGAATAAGCCTTAACTCAATTAGAGCTCCAATTAAAAAGTGAAATATTCAGGAAGCATTCAGCCCCAAAAGAGGTTAAGAGGGGAATGGAGAGATCAGAAAGCATTGGATCTCCACTGGGGTGTCCTTAGAAGGATAGGTTTCAGGGGAAAAATAGACATTTTACTAATCACCTCATAACCTCCTAAGGCAGGTGTCTAATGTATGAACTACCAGAATGGTCCAAGACAACCTACATTAGCCCATTTACGTTAATTATTTTCATTAAAGATGGGGTGCATAATAAGGGTTCAAAATTACAAACTGTAGGCAACTCATCCATCCTAGTAGTAAGATTTCTTGGAAAAAAATATGAAACAGAAAATTCACATTAGCGCAATTTTAACCCAAAATGGCAAAATTAATTTTTGCAACACAATTGTCCCTTTGCAATCACTGCTAATGTTAAGAGACTAGATAAAGAATTATTAGCACCATTAATGTAATATCGAAGTCACACCTATACATCCTTTTCCATAGAAAATGGTTCTTAATTTTCAAGTTGTTCTGCTTTATTAAAGCTCATTACCATTTCTCTTTTAATAAGTGCTCTTTAAAGTCATTACCTGCAGTGAAGTTAAAGGCAGAGCTATTAAAAGGTTACTTTAATGTGAATAATAGCCTCCCAATATACTCAAGTTAATTACTATTGGAAACTGGTTCTATTTTAATTTAATGCTGAACGCTTAATGAAGGATCTGCCGGGGTAGCAAAACTGACAAAAATTATTCATGGTCAACAGACCTATTCTTGCTGTCTCATTTAAAGAGATAATATCCGTTTCTAGTTCTACATAACTGCATTTAAAGATCAAAATTACATCTTAACATTTTTCTCTGTATATCTAATTGAATATGAAAAATGTGTTTTTTTAATATATTCAATAGCATGTTAGACATAGCACAATCATCAGTCATAATGTGGCAGCCCCTCAAACATGTAGGAGGTAGAAAGGAATCTCAAAATCACTACAAGGAGAGAGTTTTGAAGACAAGCAGAAATTCATTCTGGGTCCTTTGTGTCTGCGCATATAAAGAAAGTGTCACCAAAAGAAAAAGGGGAGGGAAAAGGCTGAAAGGAGATAAGCTAAAAGGGATACTAGAGCCAAGGGGGCCCTGAGGAACAGCCTCTGCCCGGGCGGAAAGGAATACAAGCCCCCCAGCTTTGCAGGAAGAGCTACAGAGGCAAACCCCAACCCCAGCCTCCTTACAAAAGGATGTGACTGGAGTCCTTCCATTGTGGTCAGCCTCAAGTAAAACACACACACACACTTTCCCCCAACACCTGGGAATGAAGCTCAGTGAGAACACAGATGATAATGGAGTTTTAAAGACAACTCAGGTTCAGTGACAATCACAGATTTTTCTTTCTCAAGCTAATTTTACTTTAAAAGATACCAAGTTTCCTTGACATCCATATAGAATAAATGTATTATAATCAACTCATGTGAGACAATGTCAACTGCCCTCTGCCTACCTGGCGACTTGTTTATCCCTGTCAGTGTGCTGACTTGGGAATGTCAACACCTGGAAGGCAGTGTTCCCATCCTGTACAATTATTCCCCATAGGTGCCACCAAATAAAATTTTTTTAAAAATTTAGATAAAATGAAGCTGACCCTAATATTAACTCAGTAATCACATCTTGAGAATTATTAAAATGCTAAACAAAAATGGGCTCCTCAAATATGACATCAACTGTACAGAGAGGTATTCCATATTTTAAAATATATACTTCATAAATATTCAAAAAATGCTTTACCTGTGTCAATCTGAGAACCACCTCAAAGCCTCTGAGTGGTGAAAAGACTAGAGATATTAGTATTATAAATTCCTGGGATAGAATAAATGTAAAACTAATACAGAGGTAGAGGTGGGAGGATCGCTTGAGCTCAGGAGACCAGCCTGGACAACATAGTAACACCCTGTCTTTTAAAACAAAACAAAACAAAACAAAAACTAATACAATGTCATTAGGAGGCCATGAGTCTCACAAATTTAGATTCAAATCCTAACCATCATTTATTTCTTCTGTGAAGTTTCAGTTTCCTTCTCTGTACCAGAGTAATATGAAGGAATGTTATGAGGACTGAGCAAATTGCTACATATCAACAGTCCATTAGAGGACTTAGTACAAAATAAGACTCAATAAAATGGAGCCATGGTAATAATGATAAAACTTTCCTTAAAAGGCGACTTAAATCGCATAGGCTAGATTTTACGAATTTTGTTTCTAAACTAAAACAATAACATCATTTAAAAAGATTTGCTTTAAAGCTAGAAACCTAATAAAATAGAAAGAGGAGGAAAAGGTCATCACTGTTGAAAAAAGAATCCAGCAAGTTATTGTTTTGATGCCATAATTAGGAAGAGAAAATGAAAGTCAGCAAAACCACAGTTTTAGAAAAGTGGTTATTAGATTTTCTTCTTTCCACAGTGGAAAAAGTCCTTCCTGTTGAAGAAGGCAGTGAAATTTTATCACAGCTATTGCTATTCATAAATCTTATATCTATTTTAATTCAATCTGGCCCTAGCCTCTGAGTCGCTGCACCACAATTTGATTACTATAACCATACTTTTTAACTGCTGTCAGGAAAGACAGCGCCTTATACAAACATCTGCCGGAACACATGCCTGCGTTCTCCAGCACCAGCCTTAAATCACACTCTGGTGATGAATCTTTATCTGACACTAATACTTCTTAACTTCATACGGACAATTAAAATGAACTGTAGCTAAATGCACATATAACAAATCAATTTAATCTTTGGTTGCATAGCAGCATATTTTGCAAATTTCCTAAACTTACTTTCTTAGATGTATCATTGTCTAGGTGTTAAAACTTCAATTTAAAAGAAAGTAAAGTGGAAGTATTAATAAAACACAGCTCTTATGATACCGCCATGTAGTTGCAGCCTCAAAGAATAATGATGTTTGAAATTTATCACTGCCATTTTTAAAAACTTCCACATTTCTATGTGGAGAGTACCATTCTGGGCTTCATTATAAGAGTGACTAAAGCTGAATCCCTGTCCTGTAGGGATACAATTGAAATCCAGACAAACACACTAAGGATGGGAAACAGGCTCAGATCTGAGCGGTAGAGAGTATTCATCTACTCATCTACAGTGCCTATCACATTTGCTCTCTAGTTTGTTGTTCATGGTTCTGCTCCTCTGCAAGGTCAGGTATACCTGATGTCATGGACCACTGTCACAGTCCTCAGCACTGGGCACGATCATTCACGTGAAGTGTGGTTCCTCCGCTTGATGACCATATGGCCACTCTTGTCTTCAAGTTCCCCAAGGGCAGTTAGCTCCATCTTATTTATCAATGCATGGTACAGAGCTGGTCTGCAATAACTGTTTGAAATGAGCCAGGACAGTGTGGTACCTAGTAAATAATGTATTCGATGGATGGAGATGTATGAATGAATCCACTCTTCACATGAAAATAAACATTTGTGGGGCACAAACCAGATTCTATGCATGAAAGCTTTCCCCTTCTCCAGTCTCAGTATCTCATTATTTATTTATTTTTTACAGATAAGGAAATTAAGGCTTACAAGATACAGTAACTTGCCCAATCCACATAACTGGTAAAAAGATCTAAATAAGTCTGTCAGGTTTCAAGTCCACTG
The DNA here is from genome assembly GCF_049354715.1 of Callithrix jacchus. NCBI lineage: Eukaryota > Metazoa > Chordata > Mammalia > Primates > Cebidae > Callithrix > Callithrix jacchus. Next base: position 174,229,804 of record NC_133502.1, read on the forward strand.
GTAAAGGGAAAAAAAAAAAAAATATATATATATATATATATATATATATTTAGACCAAGTTTCACTCTTGTCACCCAGGCTGGAGTGCAATGGCACAATTTTGGCTCACCGTGACCTCCACCTCCCGGGTTCAAGCGATTCTCCTGCCTGTCTCCCAAGTAGCTGGGATTACAGGCATGCGCCACCACACCCAGCTAATTTTGTATTTTTAGTAGAGACAGGGTTTCTGCATGTTGGTCAGGCTGGTCTCAAACTCCCGACCTCAGGTGATCCCCCACTTTGGCCTCCCAAAGTGCTGGGATTATAGGCGTGAACCATTGCACCTGGTACCAAAACTTTTGTCTTTAAATTTTGAAACATTTCAAATGTTAACTGTTTTTGTTTTCTCTGTAACAATGACTGCAAGAGTCTGGGAAAATGAGCTGTGGTACTGGAATGAGAAATAAAGGAGCTGAATACCAGCTCCGCCACATACTAGTGGGAAATCCTTGAGCACATCACTTTCTCTCTCTCAGCCTGTTCCCTCACTTGGAGCTAATACTCCTTACATCACTGTTCAGTTAGGATAATTAAGAGGAACGTTCCAATGTATACAGAAAAGATTAACTCTTCAAAATTTACAGTTTTCCCATCTGTACCCCCCTATATCTCAATCGATGTCAATCACTTCTCTAATCACAACTCTGGAAACTTAAAGCCAAAAAGAATCCAAGAGGTAATCTAGGCCACATTCCTGATTCTAAACATGCAGAAATCAAGGCTCATAGATGAGAAATGACTTGTCCTACACCGGAGAAAAAGAATTGCATGGCCAGGACTAACGCTCAAATCTTCTAACTTCCTGTCGGTGTTCCTTCTACGACATGGCGTCATAGTCCTGAAAATCAAGTTTCCATTTTGTGAATATGAATGTCATTAAGGATGAAAATTAAAATCTCTGAGATTTAGAGTACCTGGGTTCTATGCCCAGCTAGGTAACACTTGCATATACACTGGAATTTTTCTCTTAATTATCCTAACCGAACAGTGATCTAGGGAGTATTAGCTCCAAGTGAGGGAACAGGCTGAGAGAGATAAAGTGATGTGCTCAAGAATTTCCCACTAGTATGTGGCAGAGCTGGTATTCAGCTCCTTTATTTCTTATTCGAGTACCACAGCTCTTTTTCCTAGACTCTTGCAGTCACTGTCATTTGATTTCTCGGGATAGATGTCTTCAAGATAGTAAAATCAGAGCCTTGTTCTTCAAGGGAGAGAAAATCTCTCCACTGCAAATCATGCAGAGCAAAGTGCCTCAGGATGAGAAGGCTGAATGTAAAATCTCACCATCCATAAACCCCTCCATACCTACAAGGATTGTCTCCTAGGCTAGCCCTCAGTGCTTGATATTCATTCCAACCAGATTCCCTCTGCTAACCTAGTAATTGGGTAGTGAGAAGGTAGCACAACAACAGTAATCTCATTGTAACAAAAATACTTCCATGTTGTTTACCTCTTAGTCCCCTAACCTCCAAGAATTACCATCAGCACTTGTCTTAAATGACACCTGACATCTGCCTCATTTAAAATTACTCTCCTCGAAAATAAAATAAAATTACCCTATTGTTTTCTCCTCTGAAAAGCCTGGTGAGTCGGATTGGGCATCTGAGCGCACATCCCCGTTATCTGAGAGGAAGTGACTGAAGGGAGAGGAAGTGTCTGGAAGGTGACTAACGTCTGAAGGCAATTCCTCAGCCAGTTCCAAGGCTGGCTGACTAGTGAGAACAAAGAAGAGGCCTCTGTCTCCGCTCTCACCTCAGACAGATTCCCCAAACACACACCAGACAAGTAGGGTAAACGCTTCCTCCCAAAAAGATGTACAGTGTCATCAAGGACATGATAACAGCCTATCATCTGTAGTCAGCAGGTCCAAAACAGCTGACAATGGGAATGTCCACCTCATCCTTGGCCCTCTTTCAGTGATTCCTAATTCAGGGTGGTTTCATTATCCATCCAGCTCTACAAGCCAGACAAGGACCAGGAAATCATCCTTCAAACCCCCTTCTAACCCTGCTCCCTACATACATCATCAAATCCTACCACTTTTGCCTACTACTAAGTATCTCTTGAATTCATTCACTCCATCTTCATCCCAATAAGTAAGCCCAAGTTACCACTCTCTCACCCAGAGCACTGCAAAAAATGTCTTGATTAGTCTCTCTATCCTCACAAACCCTTCTCAGGGATATACTCTGTAGCACAGCTCCATGGGTATTTTCAAAACAAATCTGATTATCTCACTTCCCCATTTAAATCCTTGTCCAAGGCTTCCCGTGCCATTAGGTTAAAGAGAACACATCTACTAGTCATACCTGGTCTGCTCCCAGAGCTTCACCTTTCACCAAGATCTACTTCACCCTAGGGCTCCAGTCACACAACTTTCTTTTGGTTCCTGAAAATTGCCAAACTCCCCTTGCCTCAGATCTTCTGTTCCCCCTGTCTCATCCCCCTTTTCTTAGCGCTTACTCATTCTTTAGATCTCAGATCAAGAGATGTTAACCCAAGCCTAACAACCATGTTCTTTCCATGGTAAAATTCTGCCTTCCTTTGAAAAGCCTTTAAGCCAATGGTGAATTCTACCTCTCATGGAATTTTTAGAAGATGGTTCTACAACCAAAGGAAGCCACCACACACTGGCAAGGTCCACAACTCACTACAGAAATGAGGCCTAGACAGAGAGCTCAGAGTAGAGGCAGTTAGTTTTAAGAACTCAGCATAAAGGGTTTAACTTCAGAGTAGAGTGCCGAAAACATTTTGTTGTGATTCCTATTTAACTCATTATAAGTTGTCCATCAAGACAAAAATCCCAACATCTTCCCTTGGGATTTTCAGTATAACATGAAGCAACAGCAAGAGAAGAGAGTTAATATAATGGCATAAGGGGGAAAAAATTCTCACAAAGAGATTTCTTTAATGAATTTGATCCTTATTTTTCAGACACTATCTTGCTCTGTCATCTAGGCTGGAGTGCAAGTGGTGCAATCACAGCTCACTGCAGCTTCAACCTCTTGGGCTCAAGTGATCCTTCCACTTCAGCTTCCCAACATGCTGGGGTTACAGGTATGAGACACAGCCCCCAGCGATCCTTCTATACAGTATACTGTAATGTGTAAAAGGTAGTGAATATCTAATCTGTATCTTCTTTTAGAAATATAATAGACTAACAAAAACTGATCTATGAAAGGAAGAGTAGCAAAATATAGTCATAGAGATAAATAGCCAAGAGAATAACTGCTAACATCATGTTGAGACTTTCTTAAAAAAAAGGCATGTAGATGGGGCACAGTGGCTCACACCTGTAATCCCAGCACTTTGGGAGGCCGAGGCGGGCAGATCACCTCAGGTCAGGAGTTTGAGACCAGCCTGGTCAACATGGTAAAACCCTGTCTCTATTAAAAATACAAAAATTAGCCAGGTATGGTGGCAGGTGCCTGTAATCCCAGCTACTTGGAAGGCTGAGGCAAGAGAATTGCTTGAACCTGGGAAGAAGAGGCTGCAGTGAGCTGAGGTGGTGCCACTGCACTCCAGCCTCGGCAACAGAGCAAGACTCTGTCTCAAAAAAAAAAAAAAATTAAGTAAATGAAGCCAATGAGCAAGTGAGACAAACAGCTGCTAATTCAAAATACAGTCAGTCACCCTAGATTTATCTCTTATTGGGCACTAAGCAAGCAAAGCCCTGGAGAACTCTTACTGAAAGGAGCAGTGGCGGACTTTCAGTATTATGGAGCCAACTTCTTTCTTCACTCATGATTACCCCTGTACCTCTACCAGCTGAGTAGGGGGTTGGGGGTAAAGGAGAAGAAGTAAGGCCAGAAGGCCCTTAGGCTCAAGTCCACTGCCTCAGCTCAGGTAGCATTAAGTAAAAGCTCCTTTCTAGAAATACAGCCAACACTAAAAAGCCCAGGCTACATTTGTTTTCGGAAAGAGATCCAGAAGCAAATGTAGCTTAACTTATTAGAAGGGACTATTCCCACAATAATTGCACATTTTTCAAGTTCAGATGAGGTGCCTTTTCCTCTAAGGGCAATTTTTCTTTTTACATGATTTCAATTAGCTGACCTTTTCTGAGTTTGCAACATTTCTTGGTGGCTTCGAGCTTTTCTGCAAAGTTTTAAGTGACTTTCTTTGAAAGAGAGCTATTTAATGCCAATGATTGTAGAAAACATTTGTTCATAATTATCCAGACATAGACTGGAACAATGCTGAAACAAGAGCAGCATGCAAAAATGTATTTAAGGACTATCATCCCAAAATGCTGCTAAAAGCTATTAACCAGTATGTGTTAATTGCCACAGCATTCATATTAATTTTCACTTCAGGCTCGACATTGTGGAATATTTCCCCTGATACATTTTAAACAAAGTTTAATTTAAGGAACTGCTTCTATCAACACTTATGAAAATTAACAGCCAAGCAATTAGCACTCATGAATTATCCCTTCCCCCATGCTCTCTGCAGTTCCCTGTTAAAACAGTTTCTAACAGAGAAATGGTTACTTTCTAACAAGTTGACACAATCAAAGTCACAGTTGTCTATATGAATACGAACTGGTTTGCTCTTTCAAGCACTTGTCAAGTCAAACATTCCCCTTATATTTAGAAAATAATATTTAGCTAAGTCCAAAAGGTAGGATATTTAACATTTTAGAAACTGCCAAGCAATTACCAATATTGAACCATTTTCTCACCCAAGGTTTAAAAAAAATCACCACTACCACACCCAACCAAAGGAAGTAATTACTTGTCTCAATCTTCCTAGTGAAGGATCAAAACCCTACTGGACTTCCTGAACTTCAACATGCAGACCGTTTTCATCTACTCTGCTACACTTCTTCTTTAAGACACTATTCTATGGCTTTTAAAAACACATTCCCTCTCACTCAATCCTGTCAACCACCTAATGAAATACTTGGAAGACACGTCAGTGCCCCATCGTCAATGCCCTGTGCTACCCCTTTACAAAGAGAAAGCAGCAGAAGTGGGATCTTTGTTGAGTGCTTCCATGCTATACATTCTGCTAAACACATCCTGCTCATTTCATCCTTGTAAGGAAGATACACTGTCATTTCTTTCATGTGTCAGGACTGGAACTTGTAAAGAAGAAAAAAAATTTTCCTTGTAAATGTTTGGCTGGGGCGCCTGTAACAAGAGAGAGTAACAAAGACAAGCACACACATTTATTTAACCTAAATTTTACATGACACAAAGCCTTCATAAGAAAAGGAAGATCCAAGAAACCATTGGTTAAATCTGAGGGTTTTTATATTAGGTTTGACAAAAAGTATAAAGACACGGGAAAATATGATAGGAAAAAGGTAGGAAGTAAGTGTGGTAAACTGTGGGGAAATTTAGCAAAGCCTGTTCTTTGAAATTCATCTTCGGAGATGAGGACGCTCCTTTCTTCCAGGCAGAGGGAGGAAACATCTCACGTGAGGGCCCTGTGACCTGCTTTAAGGAAGAAGGGCAGGGGAAGATCAGAGTTCTTCCTGCCATTTCTCAAATTCCTTCAGCTTGCGATATTCAATATTTCAAGGTGTCACATTTTGGGGTAGTATGTCCTGAGCTTCATGAGGTTAAGTAACTAGCCTGAAGTCACACCATATGTGGAGCCATGAGGATTCAAACTGAGGGTTTACTACAGAATAGGTTGCTTTATTCAATTATGCTGCCTCTCACTGTGCTAGATGCTTCATCCTAGAGTTATCCTGTTTGACGGTCTTATGAGCCTTGTGAGGAACTCACGCTCATCTCCTTTCTGAGGTGAAAAAACTGACTGAGATGACACAACTTGCTAATCAGTACCTTGTTTTTATTAGTAACTGTATTCACAAATGGGTACTTGAACTTCTGATGGTCTACTAAGGATATCTGCAAATGCAATTTGACCAGAACAGTGATAATGTACTAGCAAAAGATTCTCAAGAAAGTGATACGGCATAAAATGGGAAGTGTTAGATTCCCTTCTTAAAACATGAGCTAATCTGAAACAGGTGGAGAAAAAGGGCAGAAAATCCAGAGATTTTGAGGCACTTAAATCAGTACTGAACGTCTACTGCCTCTCAGCAAAGCCCACCCCCTGATCACCTCAAAGCAACCTCTTGTCACAACCAACATTTCCCACATCCAGTGAAGTCAGGACTGGGACAAGAAGTTTTTTAATTATCTCAACCTTTAGAGTAGAGATTTGGTTTTGTTAATAAGGCTATTCAGAGGTTCCTTCTCAACAATGCTTAAGAATTCAGGCAGATGGCTGAGGCTGGTTTTGCCAGGTCTGACCAAAGCATGACCTAAAATTGCTTGGCAATCAACCTTGAACTTTTTTCAAATGATCAGTAAACAGTTACTGATAATTCAGACTCTAAAACAGATCACAGACAGCATCACCAATTTGCTAAAGAAATAATATGAACACGATAAACCCGACTCAAAAAATTGTCAAAATGACAACAAAGCACATGCCAAAGTATAGCCTTTCCCTCTCAATTTCACACCTGAAAAAATTATTAGCCAACCACAATTTAAAAAGCTTCGTATAGGCCGGGCGCGGTGGCTCAAGCCTGTAATCCCAGCACTTTGGGAGGCCGAGGCGGGTGGATCACGAGGTCAAGAGATCGAGACCATCCTGGTCAACATGGTGAAACCCCGTCTCTACTAAAAATTACAAAAAATTAGCTGGGCATGGTGGCGCGTGCCTGTAATCCCAGCTACTCGGGAGGCTGAGGCAGGAGAATTGCCTGAACCCAGGGGGCGGAGGTTGCGGTGAGCCGAGATTGCGCCATTGCACTTCAGCCTGGGTAACAAGAGCGAAACTCCGTCTCAAAAAAAAAAAAAAAAAAAAAGCTTCGTATAAAATTATTAACCAGCCACAGGAACAAAAATGACTTGGAAATATCCACTTTAATTGCCCACAATAGCTGAGATGCTCACCCTTAGAATCATGAAAACCAACAATCCAGTTGGCACAAACTGTTAAGAACACTAGATGTGCCTGCTTGACCACAAGGTAATCAAAGCCACAGCAAAAGCAAAACCCTTTCTTCAAATCTAACACTAGTTTAATATTAAGGAGGATTTCACAGCAGTTAGTCTCTTGAGGAAGTACATAATTAAGTAGTTTTTTAGCATATTTAATTAGACCCCAAACTCTTCCCTGTCCCCTTCTCTCCCCAATTATGTACTATTTGCCCAAGAGACCTAAGCAACTCAGTTAATTATGTAAATAAGGCAAGAGTTATTCCCAAGAAAAACATTGTGAATATTTGTAGGGAAAAAAAACTACATATTTTAGAGGCTTTAACAAATCTTTGTAAAAAAAAAAAAAAAGGAGTATCAAAATACACAGAAAACCTTTACATTTAAGGCAAAAAGCATGGTGTTCCAATGACAAGACAGTGAATCATTAAAAGACACTCATTTCATTTCTTAAATATGAGCCGAATAAAAATAAAATAATTTTAAGTTACAACAGTAACAAAAATTTAGTGCTGAACGTCAGATGATTTATGGGAGGAATCAATCTGAAAATTATTAGAGTCGACTCTCACAGAAAAGGCTTTATTATCAAGGGGTTGACATGATCTTAACTCTAGAGGCAGCCATGGTGCTGTTATAACTACTACAATCCCATTATTATGCAATCACAAAATGCTAATTTGATCATTTTGAGTTGTTATTTGAATAGTCATTTTAATTTCTAGGTTACAAAAAGGCTTGACTCAAGTATAATTCTCTATTAATCATTGAGATGTCATTGAAGATCATATTGATGCATTTCACAAAGATAAAGACTAATTTAATATGTACAGTACAATTCCTTCAAATATTAGCCATTTTCATTACATATCTGCCAAATGCATCAATATTAAATAATAGATGAGAACAAGGGTTTAATTGTATTTTAACAATTGTAATATGTAAGATAATAATACAATAGCATCACATAAGATAGACTTATCGATATCTAGATCTTTCTTAATCAATGCATAATGGTGACTGCTCTGCACTCACATCCTTTGTGGATTACAAATGGACTTGCTATGACAAAAGCATTGAGAGTCTTCAGTGTAAACACACATCTAGCAAGAATAATTCCTTTGTGACTAAGGAAATGGTTTACTTTATTTTTTATTTTCCTGCTGGCACTTCAGAAGTTAGATATACACACACCAAGCAGAGTTCACAACCTTGTGACAAATCCAAACCTAAGTAATTAATAATAAAGTCTATGGTATAAGGAAAATTCTAGAATATTTTAACAGATCTGTGCTTTTTTATATAAACACATTATCACACATTATTCCAGAAATTACATCTCAAACGAGATGGTATCAGGCAATGGAAGCAAATTCTAACTGCTTAACCTAATCCCAATAATAACTTCTCACATATCTAAATGAATCCATTGTAGTATTTTTTAAAAATCCTATACAGTCGAACTCGCCATTTTCCAGAGGTTGACACTCCTGTCCCCTGAGGGAACTTCCTTCACTGTACTACATCCCACAAAACAGGAGAAGGCAGCAAGGGCAGAGGAAAGAGACGCTTTACATCAATAATACAATCTGTAATTTACTAAAAGTGCTTTCAGATGTTTTTTGGAGGAAACTTCCTGAGCATATTAGGATCTATTATTTATGTATTTTGTTTCTAGTTCTTGTTCTTGTTCCCCAGAAACATCAATAACCTCATGTGCTGATAGCCATACAAGCTTACTTAAACCTATGGAAGCCTGCTGAATTGTATGAAGTAAAAGTCTAAGAGAAAACATCTCTGCTCAAAGAGGACAACTGACAGAGCCAGCTCATGAAAAAACAAGCATAAGCGAAAAGCTATATGTTTTTTTAACTGCAATGGTTTTGAAATAAGACAAATTACACACAACCCCTCCAGGCAAAGAGCTATCACTCAGCACCCCACACCACCGCCAGACAGCAAACATCATGGCAACAAATACAAAAATCAACCACTATTGTCTTCTGAAAAAGGCCCTGTTCAGGTCAGCATGGAGACACAGATGGCAGGGGGTTGGGAAGGGGTGTTGTATATGCAACCAGGATCCACCTGAAATAGTGGCCATTTTTCTAAAAGGAAAACAAACACACTTTTTTTTTTTTTTTTTTTTTGAGACGGAGTTTCGCTCTTGTTACCCAAGCTGGAGTGCAATGGCACGATCTCGGCTCACCGCAACCTCCGCCTCCTGGGTTCAGGCAATTCTCCTGCCTCAGCCTCCCGAGTAGCTGGGATTACAGGCGTACGCCACCATGCCCAGCTAATTTTTTGTATTTTTAGTAGAGACGGGGTTTCACCATGGTGACCAGGATGGTCTTGATCTCTTGACCTCGTGATCCACCCGCCTCGGCCTCCCAAAGTGCTGGGATTACAGGCTTGAGCCACCGCGCCCGGCCAAAAACAAACATACTTTAATTTTATAAACAGCAAATTGTTAGCACAAACAGGCAAAAAATAAAGTTATCCTCCATAGCGAGTGTGGAGATCCCCCTACAGTGAGATACTGAAAGGCAAGTAATAGCCTAGAATTCTGAAATGAAGCTGATTTCAACAATCTACAATTATAATAAAGAATCAGTGAAGACAATGGAAATTGCCTCCCAGAACCACTTTCAAGGCTTTCCCAACACAATTAGAGTTTGATTAATCACAATCTAACTAATCCAACTTCTCAAGTATGCTTAGGAGATAAAACAGATTAAAAATCCACATATACATATTTCTCTCTTCCTTCCTCCCCCTCCCCTTTCTCTCTCTCTCATATATATAAACATATATATAAAAACATATATATACACACACACACACACATACATACATATAAATATGTTTGGGAGGATTAAAATACAACAGTCCTGAGATATCTACACACAGAGAGAGAATGAAAGATCACAGGACTGTTTTTAATTCTCCCAAATATATTCCTGTGAAAACAACACTGAGCCCAAAGTCATACCTTTGCATCAACAGTCTTAGAAAATGTGAGTGACATTCTGTAACTGTCAACTGACATTCTATGAAGCATTTCTGAAACCTTAAGTCTAATAATAATACCAACAACAACTCCACTCAATTACAGTTTTACTTAAAGGGACAAAGTCTCATTTTTACTTACCTTGCCATCAAATTTGGAATACTCGTTAAAGGGGTTATTCAGCTGCAGAGGGCACTGCTCTAGGCGTACAGATAATATTGACTGCTTTCCAGAAATTGGAGGCTTCTCTTTGAGAGATTTTTTTTCAAACAGTGACTTTAACTCCTGGGCTGTGATACAAGAGGAAGATAAAAACATCTTTGTGATTACACAGAGACAACTTGTCTACATTCCCTAAAAAGTCTTCCTTGGAACCTTAAGGAGAGAACATCCAGGGACATATTCAGGTCAGATGTATGCAGAAAGCCCACAATATACTGTGCACTGAAAAGGCTGACCATGGAAGAACGTGCTGACCAGGATAGTCAATTTTGAAAGAGCAGGGCTTAAGGGAGGGGGCAACAAAGGAGCCATTTTATAAGAAGAGCACTCACAGCCAGGAGACCTGAGCTTTGGCCTGGCTTTGCTACTAACAGCAAGCTATGTGATAGTGAACACTTCTCTAAATCTCTCTGGGCTTGTCAAACAAGATAATCTCAAAGATCTCTCCTGCCTCTAATATTATGTGATTTTGGAATTCTAGTTCTTCAAGATCAAGATCCACTTACTAACCCTTTAACATTCTCCAATTGCACCTTGCACAAACTCTTGATGCCAAAGATGAGGAAGAGAAAAAGAGAAAGGTTATTTATAATAATGGTAGCTAATATTATTACTTCTCAGCCTTTTGGCTAAGATCAAGTGTAGTAACAGTAGCTAACATTTATTTAGCAAGCCAATATATCTCATTTAATCCTCATAACAAGCCTATGAGGTAGATATTAGCGTTATCTTAAATTTGTCAGTGTGGAAACAAGCTTAGAATATTTTGAGTAGCCCTAGACCACACAGCTAATAAGTAACAGAATTAGGATTTGCACCCAACCAAGGTTCTTATACATTAGGGCACTAATGAACAAAGTAGATACACAATAAGTTTTTTTGCATGAATGACTGAAATAATTCAGATTATTATTAAATGTGAATCTTCAGTTCTTATTCATTAGTGAACAAAGACAAGTTCCATATCTTTTCAAAGATCATTTAATTATCTAAATCAATTGGAATATCAATCAAGGTGGTGGTAGCCAGATGGTAAGTACATGAGGGTCATTATACCTTTTATTTTTGTGACTATCAGAAAATGTCCACACTTAAAGTTTTTAAGTAAATCAATCTGAGACTTCAAAATCTGCAATAACCATGTTCAACCCCATTCCACTTTAGTATAATCAAATTAAGAGAGATAACAGAACTCCAAAACAGTCACTTAGAGCTTGCCAAAAAATGTAACTGCACCTGGGCACCATGGCTCAAACCTATAATCACAGCACTTCGGAAAAGTGGGAGGATCACTTGAGCACAGAAGTTCAACATATCAACATATTAAACACAGATCTGAAGAGGAATTAGATTACAATTCTATTAAAGTAATATTTTAAATATAGGAAGTACTTTTCTACCTGTAATCTATGACCAGTTTCATGGTTACAACTGGGAAAGAAATGATCCTTTATTAAGCATCTATTATGGGCTAGGATCAATACTAGGTATTTTCCCCACCTGGCAGTCTTCACAGATCCTAAGAGAGACGTTACTACTAGCTCCATGAAGAAACTGAGGAATCCCAAATAAAAGCAAGGTGCAGACGTTACACAGCTGTTACCAATAGGGTTAGGTGCAAGGTGATGCTATAACTAACCCTTTCATTCTCAGACATTTACACTCAAACCTCTCTCCTCAACCTGACATCTCCCCTCTTGCTCCTTTGTTGATGCTTGGAGAAAGAGAAACAACTAAAGAGAACTTTTGCATGCTCTCATCTGCACTTCTATCTGCCTGTCCTCCTACTACCATGGATGAACTCCCTCTGCCCCTACTTTAGGCCAGCCCTTTCCTTGTGCTCTAGATCCCATCCCTCTTGTCAACTCATGAACAGCTCTCCAGCAATTCTCTTATCTCTCTTCCATTGCCAATTTTTCTCTTACTGGATTAGTCGCATCAGCAAACAGTGCTGCTCATTAGAGGGAAAAAAAGCCTCTATCTATCCCATACTCCCTCCCTTCTGGTTACCATCCCATTTTTCTGCTTCTCAAAATGTCCATCTGTATTCTTACTGTCCAGTCCTTCCACTCCCATTCACTCAAATCCACTCCAATCAAACATTCGGGCCACACTACTCCACCAAAACAGCTTTCACTGAGGTCACCAATGATCCCTTTGTTGATAAATCTGTTGGCTAATTTTTTAATCTTCATCTTACAAGATGTCTTGGCAGCATTTGATACAGTTCATCACTCCCCTCCTGTTCTAACATTTTTTTTCACTTGCTGCCCAGGACTCCACTCTATTTGGCTCTTACACTCTCTCTCTCAGGCTACTCCTTCTCCGTCCCTCTGCTGACTCCTCTCATATCCCCCTTGAATCACCGGGATTTCCCAAGGCACAGCACTTGGACCCCTTCTTAATCTACATTCACACCGTTGGTGATTTCATCTAGTCGTATGCTTTTAAACACCATCTATAAGGGGCAAAACTAAACTGTGTTGACACAAATCAGAATAATACTTGCCTCTGGAGAGTGGAATTACTAAAAGGGGACACCAGGGAACTTTTTTGGGGTGACGGAATTGCTCCACACTTGTCTAGGATGCTAGTTATATAAATGTATATGTCTATCAAAAGTCATTGAGGTGTACAATATTTGTACATTTCACTATATGTAAAGCTACCTCAAGAAAAGTAAATTAAAAAGGGAAACCACAAGTAAATATCCTCTACATGCTAGTAACTCTCCATGGTTATTTCTAACCCTAAACATTTCCAGAAATTATAGACTCACTCATCCAACTTTCCACTTGACAATTCCACTTGGATGTCCACTAGGCACTTCAAGCGTTACCTATCCCTAACCAAACTCTTGATCTTTCCCCAAAGCTCCCACTCCCACAGTCTCCTCAGTTATGGCAATTCAGTCCTGTTAGACCAAAACCTTGGGAGTCATCCTGACTTTCCTTTCTCACCTCCTACATCCTACTCGTCAACAAAAGCTATTCAGAACCGTGGCTACCGCTAGCAACACTGTATTATCATCACCACCTTCAAATCCACCTTACTGTTTCTGCCCTTGCCCTGGCCACCCGGACCCTTGTTTCTTCCTGACCCAGCAGCAATAGGAGTCTTTTAAAAGACAAGTTATAAACTTCAGAATAAGGATAAAAACTGGTAAATCTGACCACATAAAACTTTTGTATGGGAAAAAAATTAGTAAAAAGACAAATGATAAATTAGGAAAGAATAAAGGTCAATATTCCTAACATATAAATATTCTAAAAGAAGACACTGAACAACACACATAGAAAAAAATGACAAAAAATGTAAAATGTTCACAGAAAAAGAAATGTAAACAGCTCTTAAACAAATGGAAAGATTCTCAACCATATTCATAAAAGATATGAAAATTAAAACTACATTCCAATCAGATTGGCAAAAATCTAAAAGTTTGAGGCTCTGAGGACATAGATACTTCATATGTTACCGGTGGGAACATGAAGCAGCAAAAGTTCTATGAAAGGGAATTTAGAAGATCAAGGAAAATCACATCTACATTTACCCTCTTACCAAACAATACCACTTAGATACCTTGGTAAAGCAAAACTTTAAAAATTGTGCATAAAACTATTTCCTGCAGTGCCATTTGCAAAAGCCTAAAAACAATCAAACATCCCTTACCAGGGCATGGGTTGGCACTGGTACATCCATATCACCGAATATTACCCAGCTGTAAAATGGAATGAAGCTTATCTCTCTATATTGCTCCAGAATAATCCTCAGAATATGTTACCAAATGAAAAAAGTATTGTACAAAATAGTATGTATAGTATGTTATCTTTAATCTAAAAAATGGGGGATATGAGGGATATAAATATGCTTATAGTTTTAAATGAACCAAAAAAACTTTTTAAAAAGGACTACAAGAGTGAAGGAAACAAAGTGAAGCTAGAGTTCTGACTTTATCTTGCTTTTATGTTTTTGACTTTGAAGCCATGTAAATGTTTAAATAATTATAAAAGAAAATTAAAAGTGTAGCCTCTAAAAACAAAGGCAAAATGAAATAAATGAACCTAACTATAATAATGACTTGGCAGATTAACTACAAAGAGAATTATTTTAAATAACTTTTTTACCCAGTAAATGACCCAATTTCTTCAACAAATAAATTTTAAGAAAAAAAGTGAGAGAGAAGCTATAGATTAAAAAATGAGGCATTAACCAAAGTAGTAGATGGATCTTGATCCAAATGTGAACAAACCAATGGGAAAGAAGAAAAATTTGAGATAATTAGGGAAATACAAACAATTGGCTATTTAATAATATTAAATAATTATTTATTGCCCAGGAGCTGTGGCTCACAACTGTAATTCCAGCACTTTGGAAGGCCAAGCAAGGCGGGCAGATCACTTGAGCCCAGGAGTTAAAGACGAGCCTGGGCAACATGGGAAAATCCCATTTCTACAACAAATGCAAAAATTAGCCAGGAATGGTGACATATGCCTGTAGTCTCAGCTACTTGGGAGGCTGAGGAGGGAGTATCACTTGAGCCCAGAAGGTTGAGGCTGTAATGATGTTCATGCCACTATACTCCAGCCCAGGTGAAAGTACAAGACCCTGTCTCAAAATGAAAATTTTTTTCTTCATAATTTTATTTAAAAATGTTAAATGTTTTTAATGTAATAATTATTAAACATTTCTTTATAATTAACAATATAAAGAATTTTAAACGATACAAAGAATATTAAGATAATACTAATTTTTTTTTGGAGAGTAGTATCACAGTTTTATTATGTGTTAAAAATAAAAAATATTTAGATACGAAATTATATAGTAGCTGGGATTTGCTTAAAAATAATCTGGGAGGGCTGGCAGTAGAATGTATAAATCAAACAGGACCAGCCACGTACTGATCACTGTTGAAGCTGGTAGATGGGTGAAGGGAGTTCATTAAACCATTCTATTTCTGTATGTTTGAAATTTTCTACAATAAGCAGTTTTTTGGGTGTTTTTTTTTTTTTTTGCGACAGTCTCACTCTGTTGCCCAGGCTGAAGTGCACTGACACAATCTCGGCTCACAGCAACCTCCACCTCCCAGGTTCAAGCAATTCTCATGCCTCAGTTTCCTGAGTAGCTAGGGAATGCACCACCACACCTGGCTAATTTTTGTATTTTTAGTGGAGATGAGGTTTCACCATGTTGGCCAGGCTGGTCTCGAACTCCTGACTTCAAGTGATCTACCCACCTCAGCCTTCCAAAGTGCTGGGATTACAGGTGTGAGCCACCGTGCCCAGCCAAAAAATAATTTTTTTAAGAAAATTTAAACTGGGGAAACTAAGTCATGTATCACATCACTACTCTGATCAAATCACCTCAGATAAAAAATACAATTCCTTATAAGACCCTCCATGACTGGAAAGCCCACTACTGACTTCTGTGATCCTACTCTTCCCCTTGCTTACTATGCTCTAACCAACAGACATCCTTCCTTGCTACTCTATTTTTTTTAATATACGAGGCACATTGCTGCCTCAGAATCTTTGCGCTTGTTGTTTCTTCCTCTTAGAACACTCATTCCTCCAGTACCTGCATGTCTCACTCCTCCACTTCCTTAAGATCTCTGCTCAAACATTACCTTCCTAAGGAGGCCTTCCTTGGCCACCCTATACAAAATAGCAAAATCCTCTGCCTAGCATTCCTTATCCCCCTTACCTGGCTATATTCTGCTCCATGCCATTTATCCCATTCTGGCATATTATGTTTACTGTTTATCTACCCCCAATAGCATATAAGCCCCATGAAGACAGGGACTTTGTCTTGTTCACTATTTGTTGAAAGAATAATTTATTCGTTTTTAATAATAAATATTTGTTGAATGAATAACTCTGGACTAGAGAAGTAGAAAAAGGTGTTGCAATAGGGTACAGAAAGGGAGAAGGATGGAGACAGCAGAAGGGCAGAAAGAAGCCAAGACAAGATGGGGGAAGGCATAAGAGCCTTCCCTGTGGTTCCAATCCATTCATAAGGCGCATGTATACTTCTTGAAAGCCTTCCTTCAAGTAGCTTTTTGTTATTTGCAACTGAAAAGTCCTACCAATATAAACAGTTGGAAGTCCCCAACAAACACAAAACTAAAAAAAATAAATAGCCTGGAAACTTAATTATCATCAGCTTATGAAAAAGCACACACTATAGCATTGAGAACGTGAGAATGTGTAATAGAACTTACACATGGAACACATTAGAACTATAAAGATTTAGTGAGTGGCTGGATACCAAACAAATATATTAAAATAACAGATTTTGGCCAAGTGCAGTTGCTGAGGCCTATAATCCCAGCACTTTGGGAGGCCAAGGCAGGCAGGCAGATCACAAGAGGTCAGGAGTTCAAGACTAGCCTAGTCAACATGGTGAAACCCCGTCTCTACTAAAAATAATAAAATTAGCCAGGCATGGTGGCAGGTGCCTGTAATCCTAGCTACTTGGGAGGCTAAGGCAGAAGAATCGCTTGAACCTGGGAGTTGGAGGTTGCAGTGAGCTGAGATCGTGCCACTGCACTCCAGCCTGGGCAACAGAGCGTGATTCCCTCTCCAAAAAAAAAAAAAAAGAGAAAGAAAGAAAAGAAAAAGAAAAAGAGAACAAAGACTCCTCAAAACCCAAATCTTCAGAAGCAGCTCCTTTCTGTCAATGGTATGGGAGGAAGCAGAGCAAAGTAAAAAGACTAAAGTCTTTGGAGTCAAACTGTCCAGGAGATGAATTCTGGCTTTACCACTTACTACTTGTAAGTAACCTGAGAAAATTATTTGACCACGGAGCACCAGTTTTCTCACTTGTAATAGAGACATATTAACAGCTAATTTGCTGGCTTTGAATGAAGATGAAATAGGCCACGCACAGTGGCTCATGCCTGCAATCCCAACACTTTGGGAGGCCAAGGTGGGCGGATCATGTGAGGCCAGGAGTTCAAGATTAGCCTTGCCAACATGGCACAATCCTGTCTCTACTAAAAAAATTTTTTTTTAATTAGCGAGGCATGGTGGCATACTCCTGTAATCCCAGCCACTAGGGAGGCTGAGGCACAAGAATTGCTTGAACCCCACAGGCAGATGTTGCAGTGAGCCAAGATCACGCTGCTACACACCATCCAGCCTGGTTGACGAAAGGAGACTCTGTCTCAACAACAACAAAAAAAGAAGAAATAAACTTAGTGGCTAACACACTATATACCCTAAGCTGGTTACTCATCAGAATCACGTAGGGAGCTTTTGAAAACTATAGATTTGTGGGTCCCAACCCCTATCTACTGAATCAAGAATTCCATTTAGGTGAGGCCTAAAAATTTATAGGGAATGTTATTATACCATGCACTTTTGGATACATTTCTGATTTTTATACATCCACTATATTTGGGAATCATTACTTTAAGAAACCAATAATTGAAGTCACATAAAACTTCAGGTACATGTAAATAATTTGTATAAATAAGATACATTGTTGTTTTGCATTATTATTTAACTCCATGCATAAAAAGCCTTATTTGCCATTAGACTGCAAACTTATTGAGGAAAGGATTCATGTAGTCCTCCTAGCACTCAGCATAGAATTATTAGGCACATAGGAGTTATAAAAGAAATACTTGTTAAGTGATTCGATGAATAAGGGTAATAGCTAATTATGTAAAGAATAAAATACCGGAACGATCCAAGATGGCCGATCGCTAACATCCCGGGATTGCAGCTCTCAGGGAAGGCGCGGCGAACTAGAGGACGCCACACTTTCAGACAAAGTCTGGTCGCTCACGGAGCAGAAGATCCCCCAGTGGTCGCCAGCGTGACTCTCATGGTCGGCGCAGCGGTTCTGCCGGCACCTCGACGCGGCAGCGCTCGGCGCAGAGTAAACGGGACCGGTTCCCCTTCTGACCGAGGTTTGGAGCCCCGGGAAGGCAGAGTCGCCTACTACGGAAACAAGAAGGAAGCCCGACAGGAGAATCCTGGGCAGAAAAGCACCATCAGTTTTAACGCCGCTGCTCTGGCCCTGGGAACTAACAACCTGGATGTCCACTCAAGAGACCTAATCTGAAAGTTGGTAATTTCAAAGACGACAGGAGGATACATTTACAATGACGGGAAGAAACCGGCGTAAAAAAGCTGAGAATACTCAAAGTCAGAACGCCTCTCCCTCTAAAGATGATCACAGTTCCACATCGACAATGGAACAAGGCTTGATGGAGAACAAGCGCCTCCTGATGACAGAATCACTCTTCAAGGAATGGATAATAAGAAACTTCGGTGAGTTAAAAGAACATGTTGTATCCCAACGTAAAGAAACTAGGAACTTTGAAAAAAGGTTTGATGAAATCCTATTGAGAATAGACAACTTTAGAGAGGAGTATGAGTGAATTAATGGAACTGAAGAATACAATACAGGAACTCCGAGAAGTATGCACAGGTTTAAACACTCAAATTGTTCAAGCAGAAGAAGGGATATCAGAGGTCAAAGTCCAACTTAATGAAATAAAACGTGAAGAAAAGATTAGAGGAAAAAGGATAAAAAGGAATGAGCAAAGTCTCCAAGAAATGTGGGACTATGTGAAAAGACCAAATTTACGTTTGATAGGTGTACCTGAATGCGACGGAGAGAATGAATCCAAGCTGGAAATTACCCTTCAGGATATTACTCAGGAAAATTTTCCTAAACTAGCAAAGCAGGTCAACATTCAACCCCAGGTAATACAGAGAACACCACAAAGATATTCCTCAAGAAGAGCAACCCCAAGGCACATAATCGTTAGATTCACCAGGGTTGAAACGAAGGAGAGGATACTAAGGGCAGCCAGAGAGAAAGGTCAGATTACCTACAAAGGCAAGCCTATCAGACTTACAGCAGATCTCTCAGCAGAAACTCTACAGGCCAGAAGAGAGTGGGGGCCAATATTCAACATCCTCAAAGAACAGAACCTTCAGCCCAGAATTTCATATCCAGCCAAACTAAGCTTCACAACTGAAGGAAAAATAAAATCTTTTATGAACAAGCAAGAACTCAGAAATTTTATTACCACCAGGCCTGCTTTACAAGAGCTTCTGAAAGAAGCATTACACACAGAAAGAAACAACCAGTATTAGCCTTTCTAAAAATACACCAAAAAGTAAAGAGCACCAACATAAAGAAGAATTTACACCAACAAATGGATAAAACAGCCAGTCAACATCAAATGGCAGTAACCCTAAATTTAAATTGACTGAATTCCCAATCAAAAGACACAGCCAAAACCCAACGGCATGTTACATCCAGACCTGTTTCACGTGCAAGGATACACAAAGACTCAAAACAAAGGGATGGAGAAAGATTTACCAACCAAATGGAGAGCAAAAATAAATAATAAATAAATAAAAAGCAGGAGTTGCAATTCTTGTATCAGATAAAATAGATTTTAAAGCAACAAAGATATAGTGGTAAAAGGATCAATGCAACA
Source organism: Callithrix jacchus (assembly GCF_049354715.1). Taxonomy (NCBI): domain Eukaryota; kingdom Metazoa; phylum Chordata; class Mammalia; order Primates; family Cebidae; genus Callithrix; species Callithrix jacchus. Next base: position 174,249,503 of record NC_133502.1, read on the forward strand.
ACAAGAGCTAACGATCCTAACACCCAGATAGGAGACTTAGATTCAATGAGACAGAAAATTAATAAGGATATCAAGGACTCGAACTCAGATCCAGAACAAGTAAACTTAATAAATATTTATAGAGCTCTCCACTTCAAATACACAAAATATACATTCTTGTTAATACCACATCACACCTACCCATTAGTTTAAATGAAACATTGATTGGCCATTATTAATACCCAATTTTTTTCAAAATAAAGCAATATTTCCATTTACTCTCCCTCTTTCTCTTCCTCTTTCTTCCTCTCCTTTACTTTTTTTTTTTTTTCTTTCCTTCTCTCAAAAAAAAAGAAATCAACTTGTAAACCTCTAGATCCAGGTCGGCAATGTCTCTTTCATTGCTTGATTTCCTTTCTTCCCTTCCCTTCCCTCCCTCCCTCCCTCCTTCCCTCCCTCCTTCCCCGCTTCCTCCCTTCCTTCCTTCCTTCATCCCTTCCTTCCTCCCTACCGTCCTTATTCCCTTCCTTCCTGCCTTCCTCCCCCCACCAAAAAAAAAAAAAAAGAATAAAATACCAACACCATTTTAAAATAATAAAATTAAAAATACTTGGATCTTAATATGACATTATTCCTAACAAACTACACTTCTGATGACACCATCTTCACATCTATCCATGCAGTTTTAGTTACAGGAATATTATAAGGATCTTCCAAGATCTCGGGCATTCAGGGTGGGATGGCCGTAGACTACAAGGATCTTACTCTAAGGTATTTTATTTATCATGTGGTCTCATGGACTGGGGTATGGGCCAGATGGTCTCTACAAACCCTTCTATTTCCTCTATGAAAAGGCTGCCTTTATGCTGTGTCTTAAAGGATAAACTGGATGTTGACAGAATAATCGTGGAAGAAGAATAATTCCAGGGAGGTCATCCTATTTAGAAAGATGATTCTTCTAGTAGGGAATGAAATAGAACAAAGATAAGAAAACAAACAAAAGGATTTCGGCAAAGCATAAATAGCAGAAAAATGAATGAGGGAAAGAAGTTGGGTATGGTGGCACGTGCCTGTAGTCCTAGCTACTCAAGAGGCTGAGGCACTTTTGAGTGCAGAGTTTGAGGCCAGCCTGGGCAACCCAGTGAGACCACCAATTCTTAAAAAAAAAAAAAAAAAAAGACAGAAAGAATGAATAAATAATTATCTATCCAAAATTCTCAATAAAGATAAAAAAGATTTAGATGTGGCTTTTCTTGCTGAGAGAGTATGTTTGTGGGAGATGTATAAAAATAGAATGGCTGCTCAGTTTGCCAGGTAGATGTTTAGTGGACTGCTGACTCCACTTTTCTAGCATGCTTCAGTACACCCGGAGTGCCAAGCTGTGGTTTAATGATGGAGTCCAGCCTAAGGGAGAATCCAAAGACATTCTTTTGTGCATTGATGAGTATCACTCCAACCATCAGGAATAACTACCAGGCAGGCTGCTGGTCTGGCCATAATCAGGGGTAACAGTTCAAGCATGAACACACACATTTAAGAGCTTCTCCAGAAATAAGACCACAGGCTCAATTATCAAAATCCATGAGACACAGAAAAGAGAAGGAAAGAAACTGAAGGAGAGAAGTACAAGAAGTACACACATACAATGGACAGTATAGTTACAAATAAAAGCAAATCAGGGAAACATAACTATTTCTCCAGCATATTCTGTGAAACAATGAACAAAAATTAAAATAGATTAGACTTTTAAAAATAAATAGGGGACCAAACAAAATCCTCTATTACATGTATCAAAATTTAAGCTGAAGAACTTATTTCTCACAGTGTAAAATGGACTGATGCAACTATATTTGAGGTACTCTATTCACCTTTTTTTTAATTGAAACACAGTCTCACTCTGTTGCCCAGGCTGTAGTGCAGTGGTGCGATTTCAGCTCTCTGCAACCTCCACCTCCTAGGCTCAAACAATTCTCGTGTCTCAGCCTCCTGAGTAGCTAGAACTATAGGCATATGCCACCATGCCCAGCTAATTCTTGAATTTTTAGTAGAGACAGGGTTTCGCCATGTTGGCCAAGCTGGTCATGAAACTCCTGACCTCAAGTGATCTGCCTGCCTCCTGGCTAAGTTTTTGCATTTTTACTAGAAATGGGGTTTCACTATGTTGGCCAGGCTGGCCTCAAACTCCTAGCCTCAAGTGATCTGCCGCCTTGGCCTCCCAAAGTGTTGGAATTACAGGTGTGAGCCACAGCGCCTTGCCTCACTGTATGTTTAACTTATAATTTTTTTAAGATATGGAAGTGAAGAAAGCAAATAAAGGGTGGGTAGAGACAGAAGAGCTTAGATAAACTGGTTCTGTATTCACTGATCAAGAAAGATTAATAAGAACTACATTAAGATATATAAAAAATTTGAAGACAGTGAATAAGTGATACAAAGTATTTTCAGTTTGTATTAAATACAACAAAGAGAAACATTAATGGATCAACAGAAGCTAGCCTAGTGAGATTTTGAAAATATTTAGACTAAAACTAAAGAGAAATTCAAGAAGAACTACTGCATTCAAGAAGTCAGAATGAGATATAAGGAAGAAAAACAAGCAAAATGGAACTTCTGGTTCTACACAGTCATCACCTAGTAGCAGTCATGAAGAAAATCATACCTACTGAGGATACCTTAGTTTATAATCATAGTAGAGAAATCAAGAAGCACTTTAGAGTGTGGTTTAATGCAGAGAAACTGGCCTTTACATGCAGCCACAGCTGGACATAAAACATCTCATTATAAAACTACCCTCCTTGTAACTTTGGCAACTTCATCAAATCTGAGTCTTTATCTTATCTGTAAACAACAGCAATGATATCTACACCTTGCAAGATTACTGCAATGGAGGTGATGCACATACAGTACCTAGTAGAGCACCAAGTAGGGTTTGCTGTTAATACAATAAACCTTAATATTATTAGCCTTTTGATTATTGTGTAACAATGGAACCAATCCACAAATATTTATTAGGCATCGATTAGATGCCAATATGATGGTAGGAGGTGCTAGAAGGATACAGAAGACAGACTGCAGACATTTCTTTTAAAGGAGAAAAAAAAGAGAAAGTCTAGAAAACATGATATAAGGACTACAAAATATTTTAATAGCATTTTATTTCTGCAATTGTTTTTTTCCCAAGACTTTTCTTCTTGCTGAGACTGAAGCTTGAAAGTACATAAGACGGCCAGCCTTTATAAACATACTATATGAAAATATACACCAAATGCTAATAATACCAGTAACATAATGGTTTTTACACTAGGGGAAAAGAATTTGCATATATACAAAAAAGACTGTTACTAGGGCCACTAATCTAGGTTGGAACTGCCAAGGGAAATCCACAACCTAGAAGCCCATCCAAAATATCATAGGGGCTGGGTGCAGTGGCTGACATCTATAATCCCAGCCCACACTTTGGGAAGCGGAGGCAGGTAGATCACCTGAGGTCAGGAGTTTGAGACCACCCTGGCCAACATGATGAAACCCTGTCTCTAATAAAAAGACAAAAATTAGCCAGGCATGGTGGCATGCACCTGTAGTCCCAGCTATTTGGGAGGCTGAGGCATGAGAATCATTTGAACCCAGGAGGTGGAGGTTGCAGTGAGCCGAGATGGCACCACTGCACTCCAGCGTGGGTGACACAGCCAAACTCTGTCTCAAAAAATATATATGTATTGGCTGGGCACAGTGGCTCACGTCTGTAATCCCATCAGTTTGGGAGCCCAACGTGAGTGGATTAATACAGGTCAGGAGTTCAAGACCAGCGTGGCCAACACAGTAAAAACCATCTCTACTAAAAATACAAAATTAGTCAGGCGTGGTGGCATGGGCCTGTAATCCCAGCCTCTAAGGAGGCTGAGGCAGGAGAATCGCTTGAACCCAGGAGGCAGAGGTTGCAGTGAGCCGAGATCATGCCACTGCACTCCAGCTTAGGCAAAAAGAGCAAAACTCCCATCTCGAAAAAAAAAATAGGCCACTTCTTGGCCTATTATATTTTTGAAAAAATATCAGAAAAAGTACTGACATGACAGCTTGTTAAAAATGTCCCCTGCACACAACAATCCCTGTGACCCAGAGTGAAGGATGGCCAAAAAGCCAAGCCCTAAAGAGCATACAGCTTCAGAGGGCCAAGGCACACAAGTGAAAGAGCTCAAAGCTCAAAACACAAGAGGTGTCTGCTCAGAGGATTTAAAAGAATGAATTAAAAGTAAAAGTTCTTACATAATAAACTAAATACATAAATCTCAAATTAAGAATTAAATTATTTCCATTTACCTGATTGCTTAGAATTTCTTTCTTTCCACTGAATATTTTTGCATTTGATCTGGTTTTGTCTCTCTTTTCGGAGTCGTTCTAATCTTTGAGCTTGAAAAGAAATATTATAACTATAAGTTTGTCAATGAAAGTTTATCATAAACAAAGACATAATTAACTACCTTTACATGAATAAAGATGTTTTATATTGCATATGTAGAGAAAAAGTCATAAAATTTTAAAGGTGGCACCCCTGAAAAGCAAATACCAACAAAAACATGAAAATATTCTTGATTTATAATTGAAATTAGAGGATATAAAACACTAATAGAGATCATAAAGATAGTATTAACATGGAAGAGAATAATAAAATGTGAAAACTTCTGTGATTAATATGACATTTCATTGTATAAATCATTAATAACGGTCTTAAAGGAATTTTAATGCACAAATGAACTGAAGTGAATATTACATTACAGGAATAAAATTACTGTTATGAATTACTCTACTCGTTTCAAAAATTAAAGATAAATGAACTCAGACTAGACTATTAAAGTTTTAAATATAAAATCCTTTATCTAAAAATCATGAAAATTATAAAATGTCAAAGCTATATAAATTAGCATAGCTTTACTTCAGTGGGCTGAAACAGTTTATAGGTAGTAAAATAAATGATTTGTATCTTTGTAACATTAGTCAAATCTTAAAAAGAACAATTTTTCTTTTACAAAATTTTAAGATATGCTGCATGGATTAAAAAGTAAATTCTTTGGTCACTAACACAACCCACAATCTCAATTAATTATTAGCATCTAAGTGCTACCTAAAGAAATTTCAACAAGAGTCACCTAAAATTAGGCATCTGTGATTATATTGCCACTGGCTGATCAACCTTCAAAAATCAGTGAACTGATCCTTTAAAGAAATACTATCCAGCACCTACTTAACACTTGCTGCATACAGAGACCATAATGGAAAAGACAGTCACAATTGATGCCATCTCTTGAAATTAGTTTTCTCTTGCTAATCGACTTTTTATCCCAGCATATATCTAACAGAAAGTAAATAAATTTCTTTTTCAGCCTCTTTCAAGGTAGGAAATTATACACTTCTCTTAGCATTGTGGTAGGGAAACACTGAAAATAATCTTACCAGAAATTTAAACTATGCTGGGAAGAGCATTCTGACAATGTCACTATATCTAACCAAATTCCATTGAAGAAAAATACATTCAATTGCAATTAATAAATGTGAAGGGTACAGCTAAAGTAATACAATCATAAAGCTCTCAATTTAGCAGCATTCTCCTACTGAAATACATTCAACCTGTCATATATGATATCATCTCAATAACCTGCAAGGAAGTCAGTTTCAACTAGAGAACTGAGAATCAATGGTTCTAAATTATATTCAAACCTTCACTCAAATCCTATTTTGATAAAAGTTCCTTTAGATACTGGGAAATGCTATTAATTATTTTCATCATGAGAGCAAATTATTCTTATGTCTCAGATACTGAATTCTGAACCAAAACCTGAATGTGCCTTTCACTGTAAATTGTATCCAGTTCTACCTCCAATATCCCTTTATGTGCATTTTACATTTGGACCACGAAAATGAATGTGTATTTTCAGTGTTCTACCGTATCTCCTTGTCATTACCTTTCCTGTGAGTTAGCAGGTTACTGCTGCTAATTTGGAGATTATATTTTCTGATTATCTAAAAAAAAATTATCTTCTAGAATACCTGTCATATTATAACTACAATGTGTATTCTAAGTAATTTGTCTAAGTAAAATAAAAGTCCTTGGTTCATCACATTCCCCTTGAAAGGCCAACAAAAAATATAAGTGGGAAAAATGGGCAATAAGCTTTTAAAGCTAACAACTAAATACATGTATAGCAAAGCTGAGTGTTTTCAAGCCAGAAAAATCAAAAGGTGATCAATTTAAGAAAATAAAGGCCAAGTATCAAGAACAGGGGCCCCTTTCCTAATCTCACACCCTGTGTGTAGACTCCTACTAAAACCAGCCCTAACAAATACTCAGGTGTCTCCCCATTCCCCCACTCCCCATGATTCCTCCAGGGGGCAAGAAGTGCCTGCTCTCCTTGGGTGGTCACCTCTCTATATGAAAGGTTCTGGCCAGGCGCAGTGGCTCACGCCTATAATCCCAGCACTTTGGGAGGCTGAGGCGGGTAGATGACAAGGTCAAGAGATCGAGACCATCCTGGTCAACAAGGTGAAACCCTGTCTCTACTAAAAAATACAAAACTTAGCTGGGCACGATGGTGCGCACCTGTAGTCCCAGCTACTCGGGAGGCTGAGGCAGGAGAATTGCTTGAACCCAGAAGGCGGAGGTTGCGGTGGACCAAGATCGTGCCATTGCACTCCAGTCTGGGTAACAACAGCGAAATTCTGTCTCAAAAAAAAAAAATGAAAGGTTCTTTATTATGTCAACCTGAAGTCTGTCTCCAGGTAGTCTACCTACTAGGACTAATGTTGCTCTGTGAAGACACTCAAAGCCAGTCCACTTGCCTTTCTACATGATGACTTGTTAGAAACATCCAACATGTCTCTCCTAGCCAACTTTTCCACCTATCCCTCTTTCGTCTACTTCTAATAACATTCTAGAGGCCCTCTCCATTCACAGTGGCATAGATGGAGATGTTGCTCAGACTCACTCTTAGTTTCACACATGCCTGTTCCTATTAATACCCAGAAACTTCCCCAATAAGCCTATTCCAACATTATGCATTATTCCATAAGACTGTTTACTAATTTAAAACTCAGAAGGCATGACTAGAACACAATGTTTACCTGTGTTTGAGCGTCTTCTAATACCAAAGTCCCAACTTGAGGTAATATCGACTGACTGGGCATATACATAGCCCTGAGTCTCACCATTGCTTCCCTGAATTTCTGACCCACTGTCTCCAGGCATTGAAGGAGGATGAATCTTCTCTAGGTCAACATCATGATCAATGAGAACCATCTCACACATTCCCGTGTCATCACTGGTCACATGTGACTGTCGAATATGAGCTAGAATGATAGTTGGATTGTCCAAGAAGGCCATCCTTTCTGTGGGCCAATTTCCTTAAAAGGCTATTTTCTCCTCTTCATATTGTTTCACGAGCTCACCTACCTAGAAACATGATGTACACAGCAAATATTTAAGAATAAGCAGAAAATGACTGAATCCTTTTTCAAACAAATTCAGTGTAGTAAAATGCCACCTTGAAAATCAACATTTATCCCTGTACCGTGGAGCTTAAAAGAATTAAGTCTAAGCTGAAAGAAAATCCTTATAAGCACTAGGGGCTGCAGCTCTAGTCAATGAGATCTCCCCGGAATCAGAAAGGAAGGCTTACACTCTTGCAAAACAAATCACAGCAACTGCTTAGGCCACTCAAAGCATATAACTACTGTTAAAATGAAAAATTTTCCTTTCTTTCTCCCTTTACTATCATGCAATCTTCTCATTACTTTATAAGGCCATGGGGGAACAAGTTGTATTTTCCTCAAATGGTGTGCTAAAGTACAAAACTGTATTTCATCAGTTTACATTTCCCTTCCTGGCATATGGCTGTGAAGTATTTCAAAGGGCACAGACAATGCTTTCTGAGTTACTAGAAATTTTATAAAAATGTACTGCCAAATTAATTTTGCTCAATGAATATATTTTCCTTTCAAGATAGCTGGTTGTTTTTTTTGTTTGTTCGTTTTTTGAGATGGAGTTTCACTCTTGTTGCCCAGGCTGGAGTGCAGTGGCGTGATCTCAGCTCACTGCAACCTTCACCTCCTGGGTTCAAGTGATTCTAGTGCCTCAGCCTCCCAAGTAGCTGGGATTACAGTCATGCACCACCATGCCCAGCTAATACTGTATTTTTAGTAGAAACGGGTTTCTCCATGTTGGTCTGGCTGGTCTCGAACTCTTGACCCCAGGTAATCTGCCTGCCTCAGCCTCCCAAAGTGCTGGGATTACAGGCGTGAGCTACCGCGCCCGGCCCGTGCTTTAAAAATAAAACTTATAATCAAAATTACCTACTATACGATCAACTTCTTATTTTAGAAAATTATAAAAACTGCTTTCTCAGCCCTGTTAAAACTGTAATGAGGCCAGGCACAGTGATTCACACCTGTACTCTCAACCCTTTGGGAGGCTCAAGGGAGTCCAGGAGTTCAAGACCAACATGGGCAACATAAGCAAGACCGTATCTCTACAAAAAATATATACATTTTTAAAATTAGCTGGGCATGGTGGCACAGGCCTGTAGTCCTAGCTACTCAGGAGGCTAAGGTAGAGCGATCACTTGAGCCCCAGTATTCAAAGTTGCCATGAGCTATGACTGTACCACTGTACTCCAGCCTGGGTGACATAGTGAGACCTTGCCTTCCAAAACAAAACAGCTAAAAAATAAACAAATAAAAACCACTGTAATAATATTTATTCTAGTAACAAGACAGCAACCTCTCAGTTAAGTAAAAATACTCAACAAAGAAAATACTGCAGAACAATGGTTAGGTACTAGGCCCTAGAGACAGAACTGGGTTCAAATCCTGGCCCTATTACTTGTTAGCTATATAATCTTGGTCAAAATACTTAACCTTTTTGAGCCTCTTTTTTTCCCCTTCATTTATAGAATGGAAGCTTCAGGGATGAGAGGATATATAAAAGACAATGAAGGTAAAGTGCTCAAAAAAATACATGGCATATAATTAAATAAATATTAGCTATTAATAATTATAAAATATCAGTAATTTCAACTATCAATTCTTGCTTAAAGTAGTCCTAGAATATGTCAATATCTCATCTGTCTTTATTAAGTTCATGGCACATAAAATAAGTCTGTGCTTCCTTTGTGATGGAGGGTACTGCAAGTCATCTGAGTGATTTCCCTGCCCCTACAAAATCATTGTGAAGAACAAGGAATATGAAAGCTGAATTATGTTTCCAGGAACAGTCCTAGAAGTTATTTATTTTTAGAAGTACTTACAATACCAGATTTCCTTGTAATTTGTTTCTCCTAGAAATGGAACTAGCTAATAAATCCTTACAGCTAACTAAGGTTTTAAAAATTGTTGTCTGGAAACACATCATTCTGTTGACATCACCTAGTGGGCCTTAAAAGATACTGAGCTTATAGAGAGAAGTTTAACTGAGGAGCATCTCTAATCAAGCAAATTATATTAATCTTCACTTTTTTTCTCTTACTATACTCATTGAGTACTTATTTTACTCTGAGACTAATGAGAAATGCAAAAGTGAGTAAGGTATCCTGAATCAAAAAGTTAATAACCTAATACAGATCTAGTACCTCCCCTAATACCATGGGATTCTTTTAAGCATCAAATTTCTGAGATATTTCGTCCCTGAAACATTAGTGTCAATCTACCATTTTGGATATTTTGGATATAGTGTCAATCTACCATTAAGGATATTGATCAGAAGAAAATTATGAAATTAAGTGTGCATTTAAATTTTACTTGTAAAATACAAACTTTTCTATAACCATAAAAATGTATACACCACAGAATTATTTATAAATCAGAGTATTTACAGAATCATAGTATCACAGATCAGAGCTGCAAACATCCTTCTATAGCAATCACAATAAGCTGTCTTCCTTGCACGAAAGGAAGGCAACTAGTCTACCATCAGACAGGCAGGTACTTTCAAATTCATATTGAATAGTTCTCCCTTGCAAAAACAAGGGCTTTAATGCGAAGCCACACATTTAATACACTTGATCTTAGCCAAAGGCCGAGAAGCAATCACACATTCAATAGGTGTTCTGGTACCAAAAAGTCAAATGGCAAAAGGCAAAGCGACAAAAATATATTGAAGTGCCCTCAATAATAAAATCTTTTCTAGGGAAATAGATCACTTCTTTTGAAAACAAGAGGAATGGGTAAACACTTCTGAAAGCACACACCAACTTCTCAACTTTATCCTTCCAGAACAAATGCCTCAACAACAGCAGTTATCTTCTCTATTAGGACACCATGACTTCATACATTTAGGAAATCTGTATGACTCATTCAAAAAATATTTAGTCCCTACAAGCTCTGATACGGAACTCCCAAAGGACTGCTCCAGAAAATGTATTATTGTATATGTCCCTTTTTATCTACCATTATGTGGACTTAAAGACTTAGACTATAAGTGCCACAGGGTCCGTAACACCATATCTCTTCTGGCAACAAAGGTTGTTATACATGGAAGGAGTTCGATATATGCTGCTGTCTAACTTCCAAGGACTATCCAATTTTGTTGTAGAGATAAGTCATATGTGAATGTGCCAGGTGCAAGAGTGTGATTATAAATAAAGGACTGCGCCTTTTTCCCTAATACATGAGCACCTCTTCAATGTGCCCTTCCAAATTGTCACCCTGGGACACTATCAACTTATTCTAACAAGACTACTTCTCAAAACCCAAAGAATATTTTTAAAAATCTCCCAAAGAGCAGCAAATTATCATTTGAAGCTATGTTTGATTTCTAAGACAAAGACATTCAGGTTATGGATAAAAACAAATTGTACTCTCTGATCAGCTGTCTAAGGATCAAAAAGATTTTTTAAAAATCTAACTCTGGCAAGGATTCAGAGAAATGGGCACTCTCATGCACAATATGAAGGAATGAAAACTGGGACTTTTTAGAGGGTAATTTGGTAATATCTACCAAAATATAAAACATGAATACTATCTGGGCAATCCTATTTCTAGGATTTCCTCTAAGGAGCTAATTTACTCTAAGTAAAATTTTTACCTCAGGATAATTTGTAATACTGAAACTCTAAAAGGAACCTACAATAGTACACATATGCCATGACACATACATATAACACAATACTACGTTGCAATTAGCAATACATGGTAGAGGATGAACAAAATGTGGTATATACAAATAATGGAATATTATTCAGCCTTCGAACACAGGAAGTTCTGACACGTTACAACACAGATGAACCTCGAGAACATTATGCTAAGTGAAATAAGCCAATCGCAAAAGGACAAGTACTGTATAATTCCATTTATATGAGGTACTTAAGTAGTCAAACTGACAGAGACAGAAAATCTAATGGCAGTTGCTAGGGGCTGGAGGAAGAGAGTAATGGGGAAAAGTATTTAATGGGTACATTTCAGTTTAGGAAGATGGAGAAGTTATGGAGCTGGACAGTGCTGATGGTTGCACCATAATGTAAATGCACGTAATGCCACTGAGCTACACATTTAAAAATGGTTAAAATGATAAATTTTACATATAATTTATACCATGTATATCTTACAATTTACGATGTTTTAAGTTTAATAAAAAAAACTCTAGGAAACACCAGATTCAAACAAGTTAAAGAGGTTTTCTTCTTGCTTTTAAACTATGTACTAGGTGTACTGTGAATCTCCAAGAGTGAGGAATCTAGTAACACAATAACTTCCAAGGACAATATATTCCAAACTTACTTCATCTATAAATATTGTTTTTTTATAGGAATACTAAAACATATCAATGTATAACAGGGTTCCACAAAACAGTTTAGATGCTATTCTACACTTTCACAAATGCTGTTTCTTCAGGCCTTGAATGCCTTCCCTGGATGCTACCAACTCTTGATTCTCTGAGACAGTCAGACGTTTTTTGGCTGGGCATGGTGGCTCAAACCTGTAATCCCAGCACTTTGGGAGGCAGATCACTTGAGGTCAGGAGGATGAGACCAATCTGGCCAACATGTGAAACCTAATCTCTACTAAACATACAAAAATTAGCTGGGCGAGGTGGCACACACTTATAATTACAGCTATTCGGAAGGCCGAGGTGTAAGAATCGCTAGAATCTAGAAGGCAGAGGTTGCAGTAAGCCAAGATTGCACCACTGCCCTCCAGACTGGGCGCTGGAGCAAGACACCATCTAAAAAAAATAACAAGGCCGAGTTCAGCAGCTTTTGACTGTAATTCCAGCACTTTGGGAGGCCGAGGTGGGCGGATCACCTGAGATCAGGGGTTGGAGACCAGCCTGGTCAACACAGTGAAACCCATCTCTACTAAAAATATCAAAATTAGCGAGGCATGGTGGCGTGTGCCTATAGTCCTAGCTACTCGGGAAGCAGAGGCATAAAAATCGCTTGAACCTGGGAGACAAAGGTTGCAGTGAGCCAAAATTGTGCCACTGCACTCCAGCCTGGTCAACAGAGTAAGACTGCCTCAAAAAAGTAAGATAGATCTTTTTATATACCTTTAGTCCATAGATAAACAACATGACCTTGCCTAAGCTTTCCCACTTTTCACAGCTGCTTTCTCCTACTTTTTAACACCAGGTTGTTCACAGCATAAAGATTTGTTTTACTAAATATGGAAGCAATAGGGATATCCACACACAGCAGGAGGAAAGTAAGAGATATCTCAAAACAACACAACAATTTTTTTTGAGACAGGGTCTCACTCCCATCGCCCAGGCTGAAGTGCAGAAGCACGATCGCAGATTACAGCAGCCTCAACTTCCCAGACTCGGGTGATTCTCCCACCTCAGCCTCCAAAGTAGCTAGGACTATAGACTCACACCACCATGCCTGGCTACTTTTTGTATTTTTTGTAGAAATGGGGTTTTACCACGTTGCCCAAGCTGGTCTTGAACTCCTAGGCTCAAGCAATCTACCAGCCTCAGGCTCCCAAAGTGTTGGGATTACAGGCGTGAACCACTATGCCAGGCTAACACAGGCATTTTTAATATACTGGGTGGGTCTCCTTTTACACTTCAAATGAGTAAATATTCAACAAACATTTACAAAGTTTCTACTAAGTGCTAAGGGTGGTTTCAGATGCGCTTTGGATACTGTTCTCACTTTACGTACCCATCTATGTTCATTGATGATCATGACACCTGCCTGTGGTGACTAGGAACATGCTCTGAACATGGGAATAATTTTTACTAGGTTTTGATGGGCATCAAGTCTTAATTTTGGATAATTTTACATATGCTCATGTCCAAACTTTATTTATAATGGCTTATGAAAAAAACTGAGACAATGAAAGGTTAAGAAACTTGCCCAAAGCCAGACAACTAATACTCAGAACTAAGAATCAAATTCAAGAGCTTGAGATCTTAACCACTCCACCACAGGGTTTCTCAGAACAAAGAGGGACAAAGTTATAATAGTTATAATGAACAAGATTTTTTTTTTTTGAGACAGAATCTCACTCTGTCACCCAGGGTGGAGTGCAGTGGTGTGATCTTGGCCTGCCTCAGTCTCCTGAGTGGCTGGGATTGCAAGCATGGGTCACCATACCCTGCTAATTGTTATATTTTTAGTAGAGATGGGGTTTCACCATGTTGGCCAGGCTAGTCTCGAACTCCTGACCTCAGGTAATCCCCCTGACTCAGCCTCCCAAAGTGCTGGGATTATAAGCATGAGCCACCATGCCCAGCTGAACGCAATTTTTTAAAAGCCTATTGTACTTATTTGGTTCTGAGAACTGAGAGAGAATTTTTCCCATGGGTCTCTGTGAAAGACATAAGACAGCAAATGTGTTACACAGTAGAATAAACCCTTTGCTCCCCTCCACTAACAACGGTGCTTGTACAACAGCAAGAAACAGTGCATGTAATGGTTGTTCAAAAAAATAAAAGTCACAAAATTTCACCCAAGAAAGAACTTCAGCAATCATCTAGTTGCTGACCTGAAATCACAGAGGAAGGGTTTACTTTAAATATCCAGTTAGGTCTAAGAATATTTTTTAAAATCCCTAGTGACTCATGTACCTTCAGTTACAAGACTATACCTGAAATATTCAATTTCTTCAAATAACTCACTACGAGCAAACAAGCCTGCCCTATACTTCTTCAGTCTCTAAGGACCTAAGATAGGCCACAACACGCCTTACAATGCTCAAGTCTACCCAATGGTTAGAAGGAAATTCCCATTCCTGTGCTTTTCCAAAACACTCCCTGCTCACTTCCTCTCCTCAGCAGACTTCCTACCCTCTCACCTACAATCTGTGAAAACTTGTCAGAATAGGCAACAGCCTGAGGCTTCTCAAAGGTCTGCAAACTCCCAATCAAAAATTACTGCTGCCCCATCAATGTGCCATATAAATGTTGGCATGTTAATTGTGTATTTATAAGACTGTTAATGGTTAGTTAATTTACCTCCTACACTATTATTGTACTTGAAATGATTTAATGTCTACTAAGGGAGTTAACAACATGTAACAGCAGATGTGAGTTTTGTTGTTTTTTTTACCTTTCCACACTGTACCCTGACTTCACACTATTAGCATTGGACAAGTTAAACCTAATTCCTGTACAGGAGTCCTTAAATGTGTCATAGGAACACTCACATTTATTTTCCACAACAAGGAACGATTACAAGTGAGGGAAAAAAGGCTTTTTATTATATATAATGTCTTCCATTTATAAAAACCAACAGACCCTCTTTTTTTATTTTTTATTAAGATTTCAATATTCCTTGATCTAGTTAAAGTTCAGAATTCATAACTCCTAGAATTTGAAAATAATTGAAGTGACCATTAAAATAAAACACACTTTATTGCTTTTAAATCTCGTTCTCTAACTCTCTCCAATTTAACTCTAAATTAAACCTTCATTTATTTTTTAGACTAGCAAAAATTGAGCTTTTTTCCCCTCAAGGAATCGAAATCTTCTCCATGTGAATATCCCCAATTTCATTCAGCAGTAAATAGTGAGACCATGTAACTGGAGAGTTTGTTTCTTCATTTTTCATTTTTATTTCCATATTTTGACTAAAAGTGCTTACTAGATTAAAACAGAAATGAGTTATCTTCTTTTGAATAAGATTCATTCACAAAATCATCTTAGTACTCTATGAAAAATGATATAAATACTGACCTGTCCCTCCAGAAGTTTACTTACAAACTTCAGCAGAGGAGCTCTGCCATATACAAAGGGAACAGCAACATACAGAAAGATAAACCCACCACCAAATGAGATATGAAGACAGTATGTTTTCCAAGAGACACAGGAACATAACAGAAGGCTTCAGAAAGGAAGGCAGAGGTATTTAAGGACAGCGATGTTTTCATTAGGCAGAAACACAAGTGAAACAGTTAATGCTGGACATTTACTGCGCTCTTACCATGAGATATACTAATCACTTTTCATGTAACAACATATTTAATCCTTACAGCCACTTCAGAAGGTAGGTATTAATACTATCCTCATTTTATATAGACTTAAAAAAACAAAACTAAGGCTTAAAGGAGTTAAGTATCTTGCCCAAGGAGAAAGGTAGATTTTTTTAAGATCACAATTTTTGAAGCTCCTCCCATCAAGAGGTGGGGTCTATTTCCCCATCCCTTGAATCTAGGTTCACATTGCAATTTGCTTTGACCAACAGAATACAGTGGAAGGAATGTTGTGGAAATTTTGAACCTTGGCCTCAAGAGCACTTTTGCAGCTTCTGCCCTGGACTTCTCTGGAACACTTCTGAATTATAGGAAGAAGCCTGGAATAAAAGACTATGTGGAGGAAGAAGCTCTACCATCTCTGTCATTCCAGCTGTCCTGCTGAGGCCCCTATGAGTGATTAAGTTATCAGAGGCCAGCCTCCCACTAACCTACCAGGAGGTAAGGTTCCTTCTATCAAATGTTTCCCTCAGACAAAGGAACCCCGATCCCTGATTTTCTTGCCTTATGCCACAACCTCCACCTGAAATGCCTCAGAATCTTACCATCCGCCAAGTTCCAGTTAAAAGGAGCCTGGCAGAGTGACTCTCAAACCTCTCCACCGACACACCTGAAGGGGAGGGGAGGGTGACCACAAATCAAGGTATGAGACAACCTAGAAGAGCCACCTACAGTAACATAAGTAAAAAATTAATTTTTAGAATTCATTCATATTTTGTATTCTATTTTATACTACAATGCACCTATATATGTTTGTTTGTTTACAGAGACAGGGTCTCACTCTGTCACTCAGGCTGGAGTGCAGTGGTATGATCACAGCTCACTGCAGACTTGACTTCCTGGGCTCACGCGATCTTCCCACCATAGCCTGGGACTGCAGGCGTGCACCACCACACCCAGCTAATTTTTAAAATTTTTTTTGTAGAGACAAGAGTCTCGTCATCTTGCCCAGGCTAGTCTCAAACTCCTGGGCTCAAGTGATCCTCCCACTTTGGCGGCCCAAAGTGCTGGGATTACAGGCATGAGCTACTGTGCCCCCTTCCCTGTGTTTGTTTTAATAGAAAAAAAAAATGTTTACCTTCAAATATACCACTAAAATTGATACTTCAGGAAAATGTACCATGGTTACTTTGTAGTTTCCAATACACCCTGGCACATCCCAGGACTCTCTTAATCCCGGTTTGAACCGCCAGGATCTACTGAAAAAACACAGACTTTGGTGTCAGAAATCTCATTTTGTACAGATAAAATGGCACTTTATCAATGGACAACTCAAAAATCTAAATTTTACTCAAAAGATGTTTCCTACAAGGTTGAAGAACTGTTAAGTATAAACCACACCAAAGTATACATTTCTAAGTACAAGTTAGAATAAAATATTGTTATTCGGCTGTTATAAAACAATCTGTATTTTCAACGTGTTTTGAAATAATGTTTATGTGCTAGCAATAGCTGTGAAACTTCAAACAACCCAACCACCCACCAACCCCAGAACTTCAGACCTGCCAACACTTCCAGCTGTTACAAGATATCTGCCAGTTCAGTACAATGTAGCCCCTAAATTATTCTTCAAGAGTGTTGTGTCTCTGACATAATAGATTTGACTGACACATGTGAAAATAAACAATTTTAGGTTTTAAGATCTCAGGTCAAAATGTTTATTAATTTTACCTAGAGTGAAGAATATAAATAATGCCAAAGGAACTAGACTGTTTTTCAACATGAAATTACTGGTTTAGGAGCTTAAGCTATAACTAGCACTCAACCGCCTACCAAATATTCATTCATTGATTTCATTCATTTGACAAACTTTATAAAGCACTTACTATGTGCTGGGCACCAAAGATACACTGCTGAGCAAAAAATAAAAACTTGGTCACTGTCTTCATGAATCTGAAGGTGGATCTGGTAGATAGAATTCTAAATTATTGCCCCTTTCTGTTGTCGCCTCCCCTTGAGTGTGGGTGGAAGCTGACTTGCTTCTAGCCAATAAAACATGGTAAAGGTGATGGGAGAGTCACTTCCTTGACTACTTTCCATTATATAAGACTCCATCTTAGCCAACTGAAGAGAATGATTCTAAGCCAGAGAGATCTCCTTGGAGGCCTTGAAGAAGCAAACAGCTGTTATAGAACTATACATGACAAGGACCTAAGAGCAGCCTCTAGGAGTTGAAAATGGTCCTGGCCAACAGCTAGCAAGAAAAAAAGGATCTCAGTCATATCACCACAAGCAAACGTATTCCACCACCAACCTGAGAGAGCTTGGAAGATCTTTCCCTAGTGAGCCTCCAGAGGCGGCTATAGCCAGCTGACACCTTAATTTCATCCCTTTGAGAGCATGAACATAAAACTCCACTGAAACCATGACTCCTGACTCACCATGAAATCATAAATTCATATCGTTTTAAGCAGGCAATTTTGTAGTAATTTGTTACACAGCAAAAAATAAAAAAAAAAAAAGAATCCAGCATAGTGAAGGAAAACAAGCCTACACCCCTTCACATATAACACATAAGGTTCTCTAAAATGCACTTTCACTTCCCTTCCCCTCCCCGTCATGCAGCTCCCAGGACTACACTGAATATGTGCTGGCCTTTGGTAATGATACTTCTTTATTTCAGATGTGCCCTTCTCCAATACAAATCTTATTCTTCTAAGTCCAGGCTGAAGTATCTCATCCTTGGCAAACCCTTCTATATAACCCAGAGCCCAAACTACTTTAAAAGCACTTTATTTCTACCATCATTACAGTGAGTTATATGAATTTTTAAGGAACCAACAATCTTACATTTATTGACCCAATTCTAGATTCAGAAATATGGTTACTTCATTAAGGTATAAATCTCTCCCCAAATCATCTGTGAAGCTGCTAAACATCCCATCAACAGTAATGTAATGGTTCTAAAGTAATGGTTCTCAAATGGAAGCCAGTTTTTCTCCCCAGGAGACATTTAAGCAATCAATATCTGGAGATAGTTCCGGTTGTCACAACTAGGGATGGATGCTATTAGTAGCCAGTGGGTAGATGCCAGTGATGCCAGTAAACATGGTTCAGTGCACAAGGCAGCACCCACAACAAAAAATTATACCTCCCCAAATATCAATATGAATAATACCAAGGTTGAAAAACCCCACAATAATGTGTGGTTTGAAGCTACTAAATTTGTGGTAATTTTCAACTCCCTCGAAACTATTTTGTTTGTTCTGAAACTAAACTACAGAATTTTGTTACTAAAATCTATGCTCAAACCTTCTAAGGGCTAACAAAGTTCAACTCTGTTTTCTGAGTTTTTAATCTACCTTAAGGAGAGCCAAGGCCCAAGCAACTACAATAAAGACAAGTTGCATTCCCTAAGACTTACTCCTCAGTCTGAAAAGCCTTTTCACCCTTCTTCCCCTGACCACCTCCTATTATTCAATATCCAGCTCAATGGTAGCCTCAACCTCCTGAGCTCAGGCAATCCTCCCACCTTGGCCTCTCAGGTAGCTGGGACTACTGGCATGCACTGCCATGCCCCGCTAATTTTTTGCGGAGACAGGGTCTCACCATGTTGCCCAAGCTGGTCTTGAATTCCTGGATTCAAGCGTTGGGATTAGAGATGTGAGCCACTGCACCTATTCTGCTCCCTTCATGTTCCCATTTCACTGCACTTAGTTCCTAGTTCAACCAAATAATTAATCTAACACATTGCCTGTTAGTAAGGCATTAAGTGTTTGTTGATTTCATTCATTCAGCAAATATTTATTGAATGCCTACTGTGTGCCAACACTGTTCTAGATGCAGAAAACACAGCAGAGAAGGCAAAGTCCTGCCCTCATGGCAGGACAAAGAAGTAAATCATACAGTGAGTTAGAAGTGCTATGAAGAAAAATAGCAAGGGAAAGAGAAATGGATAATGCTGGGTGGAGCCGAGGGTTGCAACAGTAAATAAGATAGCCAAGGGAAGCATTCCTTAACACATGAAGGAGGTAAGAGAACAAGTCACGTAGACACTCCAGGGAATAGGTCTGCCAAGCAGAGGGGAACATGCCTCACACTGTTAGCAAGGAGTCCACCAAGGAGCAAGTAGTAGACAATAAAATGTGGAAGAGTGGGGCAAGTCTGTAGGGCCTTGCTGGCCATCCTAAGACCTTTAGCTTTTACTCCAAGTGAAATGAGGAGTCACTAGAGGAGCGTGAAGAGAACAGTAACATGATCTGTATCACATTTAAAAGGATCTCCCTGGTTGCTATGTTAAGGAATGAACAAATTAATGAATAAACAAAAGATCGAAAACTAATCACATTAGGATTTCTTTTAAAATAATCTATTTATATGTTGGTTTTCTATTCTAAACTTCTAAACTCTCAAGGACACTATCTTATTCATCACTATGCTGCCAGCTTCTAGATGTGGATGTCATTTAATAAGAGCTCATTGTGGCTGGGCATGGTGGCTCATACCTGTAATCCCAGCACTTTGGGAGGCTGAGGTGTGTGGATCGCCTGAGGTCAGAAGTTCAAGACCAGCCTGGCCAATATGGTGAAACCCTGTCTCTACCAAACATTAAAAAATAAGCTGGGCGTGGTGGCACACATCTATAATTCCAGCTACCCAGGAGGCTGAGGCATGAGAATCACTTGAACCAGGGAGGCAGAGGTAGCACTGAGCCAAGATCACGCCATTGCACTCCAGCCTGGGTGACAAAGCGAGACTCCATCTCGAACAATAACAAAAAAGCTCATTGTGGAATGAACAGACAACCCCAAGGGGCTGTCCCATGAGTTTCCCAAAAAGGGCCCCTCATCCATGGTGCTTAATAGATAGGTCTCCCATTATAGTCTAAGATGTATTTTCCTTCTATCAGCTCCTCAGTGTTTAAAGTTTGCTTACAAGTGGAAGAATTCAAGAGAGTAATGTTTCTACTTACCTGGCCTTCAGGGTAACCACACATCAATTAAAAAAAGCAACATACTTTACTGCAAGGATCACTCAGGAAACCTAAATTCCAGGGACCTAATTACATGGCCTTGGACAATTCACTTCTTTAACCCTCATCTGTTCTTACATCTGTTAAACAGCATGGCTGAACTATATGTAGGGCCTTACAGCTCTTAAATTCCATTCCAGCCACTTGTGTGGAGGAGGAGGATGTGATTGGGAAAAGTTTATCCTGGAGCCCATCTAAAAGGTTTTGGGTGTTGTTGCTTCACACAGTTTTCCTTCCATGACCAGAATTTCATTGCATGTTTTACCACTACCACACCTGTGCCATAGTTTAGACTTTTAAGAAGTACAAGGAATCTCTTTTTTTGGCAAAGAATTATAATAGTATCAAGATGTTGCCAGCATACTCTCTACAAAGGTAAACTACATTGACTGATTTGAATAGGCATTATTGCCATCTGTTTTTTTTTTTTTTTTCCTCTTTATCGAGCCAGAGTCTTCTCTGTTGTCCAGGCTGGAGTGCAGGAGCACAACCTCAGTTCACTGCAACCCCCACCTCCTGGGTTCAAGTGATATTCCTGCCTCAGCCTCCCGAGTAGTTGGGACAACAGGCACACATGTATGCCCAGCTAGTTTTGTATTTTTAGTAGAGAAAGGATTTCACCATGTTGGCCAGGCTGGTCTCGAACTCCTGACCTCAGGTGATCCACTCCAACTGTGCTGAGATTATAGGCCTGAGCCACTGCGCCCAACCCATCTTTTGTTTTTAAATCCTAGTATGTTTAGAAACTGGTTCCAATAACTACAAGAGTTAAATTTGATAAACAATACAGTTATCTTCAGAGTGTTATAAAAGAAACTATTTCAGTTGGTAAATAGCATAAAAAAAGAGAGAAAAGAAACTAATATTAACAGAAAAATGTCATTATAAAAATGCACAGTGGGTTGCCACATCTAGAATTCCAGGTTGTTGTCACCGAGTATGGATTAGTCATATTTGCTATGGATTAGTTAACAGTTGTCACTGTTAAAGAGACTAGCTTTGAGATGACTTTAGGAGAGTCAGTGCTTCTGACTGTGTTTCCTCTACAGTGAAACAGCCATAATATATGTCCTATTACCCACTTCACAGCAATGCTACTATAAAACAAAATACAGGCTGGGCACAGTGGCTCATGCCTATAAATCCCAGCATTTTGAGAGGCAGAGACAGGAGAATCACTTGAGGCCAGGAGTTTGAGACCAGCCTGGGCAACAGAGCAAGACCCTGTCTCTAAAAAATAAATAAATAAATAAGCATGGGGGCACATGCTTGTATCCCATTTACTCAGGAGGCTGAGATGCAAGGATCACTTGAGCCCAGGAGTTCAAGGTTACACTGAGCATGACTGAGCCACTGCACTTCAGCCTGGGCAACAGAGTGAGACCCTGTCTTAAAAACATTTTTTTAAAAAAATTCACAGAAAGTTAAAAAGCACTATATAAATCTAAGATGCCTATTACTGACTTTTCCTATTCTAGCTATATCTTTTTGGAAGGAAAATAAATAAGCTGTCAACTATCAAACTCATTAATTCAACTCCTAATGAATAGAAGGCAGCAATGAGATAATCTAAACCAGCAGATAATCCTCAAACTACTTCTATGTGACTGAATGGTGCTTTGTATTTTCATGTGAATAGAGCTTTCATAATCTCAATAAATGATAATTGCTATTATTAGTAGTAACAAAACTGTGTTAATTTTGCTAGGTATTTTCTCAGAACCTTCTAGACTATCTCATTTTTTTCTTTTTTGAGATGGAGTTTTGCTGTCGCTCAGGCTAGAGTGCAATAGTGCAATCTTGGCTCACTGCAACCTCTACCTCCCAGGTTCAAGCAATTCTCCTACCTTCACCACCTAATTAGCTGGGATTACAGGCACCCACAACCACACCCTACTAATTTTGTATTTTTAGTACAGACAGGGTTTCACCATATTGGCCAAGCTGGTCTCAAATTCTTGGTCTCAGATGATCTGCTCGCCTCAGTCTCTCAAAGTGCTGTGATTATAGGCACAAACCACCATGCCCAGCTAGACCGCCTCGTTTTTTAAATCACCACGGTGTACCAAACGCAAGGAAAATGCAACAGAACTGGCTTCATTATGTTTATAATACTACAGTCAGAGTGGGAATGTTTCACAACATACAATTTAAATCTAATAATCAAGTCTCAGCCCAGGCACGGTGGCTCACGCCTACAATCCCAGCACTTCGGGAGGCAGAGGTAGGTGGATTACTTGAGCTCACAAGTTCAAGACCAGACTGGGCAACATGGAAAAACCCCATCTCTACAAAAAAAATACAAAAATTAGCCAACCGTAAGACCCTCATCTCTCAAAAACAAAATAAAGGCACTTTTGCCATTCACAAAACTATGAGATAGCTTTTATTATTCTTCATGTTCTATAAATCAGTAAACTTAGGCACAAACTTGCTCAAGGCCACACCTGGGTCCAGAATCTTGCTCCAAATAATGACAAGATGCTGTCTCACATTTCCAGCTTAAGCTCACTTCATCTTAATCTTCTTACCCCACTCCTTACACAAAAGTCTAGGTATGGGTACAGAGACTTATCAGTTCATTCAATAAGCATGAATACCTACTACATGCTGAGAGTTAGGTATATTCGTAGTCCCTATTCCCAAAAGGCTTGCAGTCAAACAAGGGGGTAGTGACAAGTATACAAATGGCCACAATAAAGAACAAGAGCAGACCAGGCACGGTGTCTCACACCTGTAATCCCAGCACCTTGGGAGGCCGAGGCGGACAGATCACCTGAGGTCAGAAGTTCAAGACCAGCCTGGCCAACATAGTGAAACCCTATCTCTACTAAAAAAAAATAAAATAAAATTAGCCGGGCGTTGTGGTGGGCGCCTATAATCCCAGCTACTCAGGAGGCTGAGGCAAGAGAATTGCTTGAACCCAAAAGGCAGAGGTTTCAGTGAGCCTACATCAGGCCATTGTACTCTAGCCTGGGCTACAAGAGCAAAACTCCATCTCAAAAATACAATGTACTATGGAGACACAAAGAAAAAATACCTAAATGAGACTGGATACTCAGACAAGGCTTCACAGAGAAGACTAAAATCACAGTAATGGAAGTGGTCATTTCCAACTTGAAGTTTGCTTACAAGTGGAAGAATTCACCTTAATAGTCACCTTAATAGTTAAAAAAAAGAGAGAACCAGCAATTAAATAATCTATAATGCTGGCTCCTTGATCAGAAATTTCAGAAAGGCTTAAAACATCAGGCCATGTGTGAGTTATTGCAGAAGCAAAGAAAAGATAAGTCTCCTTTGCAGTGGGGAAGCCAAGGGAACAGCAGAAGTTGAGAAAGGGTGGGTAGCAGAAGCTGACAGCAATCTTTGGACTGGCTGGCTTCAAACCTGGACCTGGCCACTCATGGTGGGACCTTGAGAAAGTAACAACAACTGTGTCTCCATTTCCTCATCTGCAAATGGGAATAAGTTCAGTGCCTACCTAACAAGATTGTTGTGAGGACTGAATGAATAAATACATGTTATGTGCTTTAGTGCCTGACCCATGGTAAGCACAATTACAACTGTTCACTATTATTATTATTGCTATTATTCCCTGGTCTAAGATGAATATTCAAAGATGAGAAATTGGAAGGGTAGAACTGGGGGCAAAAGGCAACATTCAAGGTTGGAGACACTGCATCAGACAAGGCACTGAAGCAAGAAACAGCAGAACAACATGTATTTAGTAACTAAAATTACATGGAGTTCAAAGTTGCTGACTAGCTTATAGAGAGACTGCTCTGACAGCTGTATAGATTAATGTGATGGACAAAATAGAAGACTAGTTACAAAGCTGTGACTATGGCCCAGAGATGATGAAATCTGAAGGCAGTGAAAGATGGTTGTATGAATTCAAGAAACAGTCACAGAATAAGAGATAAAAACTAGTAAACCTGGTGACTGAGTGGATGTGGAGGATTAAGAAGGGAAAAGTTTATGACTTGCATGATAGTGCCAACAAAACCATAAACTCAAAAGCAGAAACAGATTATCAGGTAGTAGAGAGATGAGGAGTTATGTTTCAGACACAATGAGCTTCAGATGTCTATGGATTACCCAAACAGAGATCCATCAAAACACAAACCTGAGAGCCCAGGAGAAAGGTCTGGACGGACTTGGGAGACAGCAACACGTAAGTGACAGGTAAATCCATAGATCTGAATTTTTCCCAGGGAAAATACATAAGAAGAATAGTAACCTGGGGATAAAGCCAAGGAGCAGCAATAGTTAAAGGGTAGCCTGAAGAAAAAAGAAAAAACAAAAGCTGGAAAAAAAAAAGTCAATCTTTGGCTAGATCCGAAAGTGAGCTATCCATGCTGTATAAATTCATGAATTTATAAGCTATTACTTTCTTCCCTGGCTTTAACCTTCACCTTGCATTTCCTAGTAAGAATTTCCACTGCTGGACTGTAAAGTCCTTGAGAGTAAAGGGCATTTGACTTCCTATCACTAATGCCCAATATATATGGCCTGGTACACATGTGCTAGCAGAATGAACCTGGCTGAACAGAGAAAAACGAATAATTACCCGCCTATTTAAACAAAAGGCTGTGGAATTCCTAGAGCCTAGAGTTGCTTCCAGCCCAGAGCAGAGCCTAAGGAGACTACAAGCTGAAAGGAGGCTGACCTTATACATTGTTGGAGAAAATGTAAAATAATGCAGCTGCTTTGGAACACAGCTTGGCAGTTTCTCAAAATGTTAAACAAAGCATTACCATGAACCCAGCAACTCCATTTCTAGGAATATACCCAAGAGAACTAAAAACATATGTTCACATGAAAATTTGTATACAAACGTTCACAGCAGTATTCTTAATAACCAAAAGGTAGAAATAACCCAAATGTCCATCAACTGATGAACAGATAAACAAGATGTGGTATAGATATACAATGGAATATTATTTGGCAATAAAAAGGAATGAAGTACTGATCCATGCTACAACATAGATGAACCATACTACATCAAAGGCCACAAACTGTGTAATTCCTTGTAGATGAAAGGTTCAGAATAGGCAAATCCATAGAGACAGAAAGTAGATTAATGGTTGCCAGCAGCAGGAGGAGGAAAAGTGAGGAGTTGACTGCTAATGAATATGAGATTTCTTTTTGAAGTGACAAAAATGTTATGGAATTAGTTAATAGTGACAGTTATACAACTTTGTGAATATCCTAAGAACCATTAAATTGTACATTTTAGAGAGTTTAATTTTATAGTATGTGAATTATATCTCAATTTTTTTTTTTTTTAAAAAGGGTATAGAAACTCAGGAAGATGAGAATCCATGCTACATCCTAGATCTCTTCTAACTCAAGTGATTCCAACACCAGGATACCAATAAAGTACCTACTAAGCAGAATCCGCCACAGTAAACCATAAACATTTAATTTGTAATACAAGTTGATTACATCAAATAGACAGCAAATTCCTCAAACTCCAAAATGGGAGTTTCCAAGTCTTTTCCTCTGGGGAAAAGAGAACTGTCATACACTTTAGTGACCTTTCTAAAGGTAGCTAATCTACATTTCTAATTGAAGGAGATTAATCCTAGTACCAGAAATCCCAGGAGAACTTCTGGCTTTGCTGAAGCAAATCCCCATGCACTGGAGCAGCTTCTCCTACCAGAGCACCAGACAACATTCTAATCCACACCAGGGGATTGGCTGAGAAGCCACTGCTAACAATGCCTCTGTCAGCAGCCTACTGAGCTACTGGTACTTGGAGAGTAATTCTCTTCACTTTGGAATAAACAAGGTGAAGGAAATAAAACAAGAAAAGCAACATGGCACGGCAGAAAACACAAAGACTCTGGAGAGCTGGGTGTACACCATATTCCACCACTTAGTTGCTAAGAAAATTGGGAAGGTCACAATTTCTCTGAACCTCCGTGTTTCTCATTACCTCACAAAGGTACTGTTCCACAGTAGGGCCCAAAAGTGACACTCAAATGTTTGTATCCTTCCCAATTCACATAAAAGAAAACTAATTGCTAGTACTATCCACTTTGGGATCTTATTTGGAAAAGAAGACTCATGGACCCCTTATTTATGATATACTTAAACATATATTCTCAAACTTAAATAAAATTTAAAAACATATAGAATGTCCAAACCAGGATCCTTGACTCCCTTCTATGAAGCCCAGAGCCATTTAATTACACATCCTCTGCATCCTAACTCATCTCTCCTTAGATTTACCCACTTCTCTTTATCTCAATAACCTAATTCAGCTGGGTACAGTGGCTCATGCCTGTAATCCCAGTGCTTTGGAGGGTCATAGCAGAAGGATCACTTGAGACCAGGAGTTCAAGAGCAGCTTGGGCAATCCTGTCAAAAAAATTTTAAATTAACTAGGAGTGGTGGCGTGTGCCTATAGTCCAAGCTACTCAGGAGGCTGAAATGAGAGGATTGCTGGAGGCCAGGAAGTCAAGGCTACAGTGGGCTGTGATCACACCACATTTCAGCCTGGGTGAGCACTTGTCTCTAAACAGAAACCCTAATCCAAGTCACCATGTCTCACACCTAGGCTACTGCAAATGTCTCCTAACTTGTCTTAAAATCTTTCAATGACTCTCCCAACTCCTTAACATGATCAAACCTTTCCTATATCTGCAGCCCCATCTCACATGTGTCCCATTAATTCTTTCTGCTCCAGCCTCAGTGAACTTTGTTTTCTCCTCAAGTTTTGAGAATACACTTCTTCTCTCTGGAAATTTTCCCTGTCTTGTCACCTGGCTTAGACTTCCCTTTTTCCTTCACACTTATCACAATTTAGATATCATCTGCCCCAGGAAGATTTGACTTTATCAAGTCCAGAGTATATACTCCTCCATACTCACCTTGACTCTCATTACTATAATGCTTCAAGCTTAGGTACTACTGCTCGACCTATACTGTCCTTTCCCTTTCTAGAATGCAAGTTCATGAGAGTAGGGACTGTGTCTGTAGATTTCATTGGTCAATTCCCACACAAATGACTGTGACTAATATAGATTCAGTATATACTGATTGAATAAATGAATGATTACAACTAAGCAAAACGCTAAACTAATGAAGCTTGTATTTTTTTTTTTTTAGAAAGGAGAGAAGGAAAGAAAGAAAAAAAAGGAGTGAAAGAGGAAGACAGAGGAAGAAAAAAAGGGAGAGAGAACAGGAATGTTGCTTTATTCTAAAAATGGGTATTGAAAACCTCTTGTATGCCAATAATTGTGCTTAATAATGGCCAATCAATATTTCATTTAAACCTATGAGTAGGTGTGATGTGGTACTGACAAGAATGTATATTTTGTGTATTTAAATTTGAGAGCTCTATAAATGTTTATTAAGTTTACTTGTTCCAGATCTGAGTTCAAGTCCTGGATATCCTTATTAATTTTCTGTCTCGTTGATCTATTTAATATTGATGTTGAAGTCTCCCACTATTATTGTGTGGGAGTCTAGGGAGTCTAAGTCTCTTTATACGTCTTATGTATCTGGGTGTTAGGATGGTTAGCTCTTCTTTTTGCATTGATGCTTTTACCACTATATCTTTGTTGCTTTAAAATCTATTTTATCAGAGGTGAGAATTTTAACTCCTGCTTTTTATTTATTTATTTTTGCTCTCCATTTGGTTGCTAAATCTTTCTCCAACCCTTTGAGTCTTTGTGTATCCTTGCATGTGAAATGGGTCTGGATGTAGCATACCTGTTGGGTTCTGGCTGTATCTTTTGATTGGGGGATTTAGTCAATTTAAAGTTAGGATTACTGCCATTTGATGTTAACTGGCTGTTCTGTCCATTCATTGATGTAAATTCTTCATTATGCTCATGCTCTTTACTTTTTGGTATATTTTTAGAAAGGCTAATACTGGTTGTTTCTTTCTACGTATAATGCTGCTTTCATAAGCTCTTGTAAAGCAGGCCTGGTGGTAATAAAATCTCTGAGTACTTGCTTGTTCATAAAAGATTTTATTTTTCCTTCAGTTGTGAAGCTTAGTTTGGCTGGATATGAAATTCTGAGCTGAAAGTTCTTTTCTTTAAGGATGTTGAATATTGGCCTCCCACTCTCTTCTGGATTGCAGGGTTTCTGCTGAGAGATCTGCTGTAAGTCTGATAGGCTTCCCTTTGTGGGTAACCCAACCTTTCTCTCTGGCCGCCCTTAGTATTTTCTCCTTCATTTAAACCCTGGTGAATCTAACAATTATGTGCCTTGGGGTTGCTCTTCTTGAAGAATATCTTTGTGGTGTTCTCTGTATTACCTGAAGTTGAATACTGTCCTGTTTTGCTAGGTTGGGAAAGTTTTCCTGAATAATATCCTGAAGAGTATTTTCCAACTTGGATTCATTCTCTTCGTCATATTCAGGTACACCTATCAAAAGTAGATTAGGTCTTTTCACATAGTCCCATATTTCTTGGAGACTTTGCTCATTCCTTTTATCCTTTTTTCTCTATTCTTGTCTTCTCATTTTATTTCATTAAGTTGGTCTTCGAACTCTGATATCCTTTCTTCTGCTTGATCAATTCAGATATTAAAACTTGTGCATATTTCACGAAGTTCTCGTGTTGTGTTTTTCAACTCCATTAATTCATTTATATTCCTCTCTATATTGTCTATTCTTGTTAGCATTTCGTCAAACCTTTTTTCAAAGTTCTTAGATTCTTTACATTGGGTTAGAACAAGTTCTTTTAACTCCCAGAAGTTTCTTATCATCCACCTTCTGAAGCCTACTTCTGTTAATGGGAACACAGTCCTTCTCCATCAGGCCTTGTTCCGTTCGTTGCTGATGAGGAACTGTAATCCCCTGTGGAGGGAGAGGCGTTCTGATTTTGGGTATTCTCAGCCTTTTTAGGCTTGTTTCTTCCCTTCATTATAAATTTATCCATCTGTCGTCTTTACAATTACTGCCTTTCTAATTAGGTTTCTGAATGGATGTCCAATTTATTGCTTCCCAGTGCCGGAATCTGAGCAACCCACTGCGCCGGCCAAAACAGCAGCGTTAAGACTGATGGTGCTCTTCTGCCCAGGAATCTCCGGTCTGGCTTCCTTCTTGAGTCCGTAAGAGGCAACTCTGCCTTCCTGGAGCTCCAAACGTCGGTCAGAAGGGAAACCAGTCCCATTTACTCTGTACCAAGAGCCGCCGCACCAAGGCACCAGCAAAACCGTCACACCGGCCACAAGAGTCACGCTGGCAACCCGTGGGGCTCCTCCGCTGGGAATCTACTGGTCCATGAGCGACAAAAATTCATCTGAAAGTGTGGCGTCCTCTCGTTCTCTGCACTTTCACTGGGAGCTACAATCCCGAGCTGTTAGCAATCAGCCATCTTGGATCTCTCTCCTGTATTTTTTTTTTTTTTTGAGATAAAGTCCCTCTCTGTCACCAAGGCTAGAGTGCAGTGGCAGGATCTCAGCTCACTGCAACCTCTGCCTCCTGGGGTCAAGCAATTCTCCTGCCTCAGCCTCCTGAGTTGCTGGGATTACAGGCATGCACCACCACACCCAGCTAATTTTTGTATTTTTAGTAGATATGGGGTTTCACCATGTTGGCCAGGCTGGTTTTGAACTCCCGATCTCCAGTGATCCATCTGTCTCAGCCACCCAAAGTGCTGGAATTACAGGCATGAGTCACCATGCTTGGCCTATTTCCTTAACATAAAAATATATTTGACCAGACATGATGGCTCACACCTGTAATCTCAGCACTTTGGGAGGCGGAGGAGGAAGATCACTTGAGCCCAGGAGTTCAAGACCAGCCTGCACAATAGAGCAAGAACCCTTCTCTATTATTTTTATTTATTTATTTTTAAATTTAAAAAAAATTTTTAGGTTGGGGCGGTGGCTCATGCTTGTAATCCCAGCACCTTGGGAGGCCGAGGTGGGGTGATCACCTGAGGTCAGGAGTTCAAGACCAGCCTGGCCAATATGGTGAAACTCCATCTCTACTAAAATACAAAATTTAGCCAGGCATGGCGGCACACACCTGTAATCCGAGCTACTTGGGAGGCTGAGGTAGGAGAATTGCTTGAAGCCAGGAGGCTGAGGTTTCAGTGAGCTAAGATGGTGCCACTGCACTCCAGCCTGGGAAACAGAGAAAGACTCCATTTCAAAAAAATAATTTTTTTTTAATTACAGCTAAAAACCAAATGCAATTCTTCATAACTGTAGGGAAGAGGGACTTAAAACACACATGCATTTACTACAGTTTGAATGCTAATACCAATACGAACAGAAGAAGCTAAACTACTACCTCAGTGGGAATGGTGCTCTTAACATTGTTCTGCAAAAAGGCAGAAAAGTATGCATAATGCAAATTACAAACACTACAGAGTAAATACATAGAAATCA
This sequence comes from Callithrix jacchus, assembly GCF_049354715.1. Lineage (NCBI taxonomy): Eukaryota > Metazoa > Chordata > Mammalia > Primates > Cebidae > Callithrix > Callithrix jacchus. Next base: position 174,280,269 of record NC_133502.1, read on the forward strand.
TTTTTCCCATGCCCCTCTCTCCCAAAAGAACGTTAGACACACTTTATCGAAACTGTGCTTACTCCAAATAGCTCACCAAGTAAAGGTTATTGAAATACTTCAAATTCCATAAGCACTCAGCACTGCAAAGACTGTGGGAAGAGAATGTTCTAAGCACAGACTAATGGACAGAAGGTACAAATGAAATAAACTCTGAGGCATGACTATCTAAGGAAGTCTAAAATGAAGACTGAATATATTTGTTCTGAAGTTATTAAACAAGCTGCAGTTTCTTAAATACATTCAAAACATTTAACATATCCTCAGAAGTCCCAAGTATAAATGGCAGAGGTCTGTCATTGAAGACAATTAAAATACTTTCCTTTGCCTTGTTTAGGATACATAAATTTCTATCACGGTTCAGACTTAAGTTTTTATATTTTGAATTTTTTTTATACCAACAATGTGAATTCTTATCATGTTTGTTGCCTGTGTTAACAATAATACAAGTTATACCAACTTGGAATTTTTATTTTAATTTTGGGGATGTGTCCATATTTTAACTCAGCAACTTTAATCCAGTGATCAAAGCTTCATTAGCTTGTAAACTGTTTCTCAGGTAAACTGAATTGCCCCATACCAGCATCTTAAGCAAATAAATAAGTACAAAACAGGCAGAGATTATAAATCAGGGCAGACAAATCTGTATCTCGCCCTACACCAGTAAAGAGCATTCTATCAATATAGTGAAATGCTAATCTCCTAATTAACAACCTAATTAGGTAATTATGGCTTTGCAGAGGGATGCCGAAATGAAATATGACAACATGGTCACCTCTTTATATGGCACCTGTGGGCCTTTTCAGCTGTCATTGCAAAGAGTGCAATATCAATTTGAACAGATGACAAAGTGCTGTCATTTTTCATTCTGATAATATACAGAATGCTTTGGACAGAAGTAGTTTACAGAAGAAACATCTTGCTTGATATTTTCCTAATTTAAATATGCTCAAATACTTTGGTGATTTTTTTTGCATGGTTTTTATATTGTACATAAGAGAATTAGTATGCACATTTGAAAAAACACAAACTTAACTGGCCATCACACTTAACTGTACACATTGAAACTAATTTTTTTTTTTGAGACAGAGTTTTGCTCTTGTTGCCCAGGCTGTGGTGCAATAGCATGACCTCGGCTCACCATAACCTCTGCTTTCCAAGTTCAAGTGATTCTCCTGCCTCAGCCTCCCGAGTAGCTGGGATTACAGGCATGTGCCACCACACCTGGCTAATTTTGTATTTTTAGTAGAGATGGGGTTTCTCCATGTTGGTCATGCTGGTCTCAAACTCCTGACCCCAAGTGATCTGCCTGCCTCAGCCTCCTAAAGTGCTGGGATTACAGGTGTTAAATCACCACACCCGGTCTGAAACTATTTCAATTATAAAGTACATGATAATTCAAAAAGAGAAAAGGCAACAAGTCATCATAATGTTTTAACACTCATATTTTTACTAACTACTGCCATCAGTAAAATTAAAATCCAAACAAATTTAATCTTCAATCTTTTTCTCACACACAAAAAAAAGTGAGACAGAGATTCACATTTGTTAAATTAAAAGAGACCAGGCCTGGCCAGGTGCAGTAATTTGCGCCTATATGCCCAACACTTTGGGAGGCCCAAACAAGCAGATTCCTTGAGCTTAGGAGTTCAAGACCAGCCTGGGCAACACAGTAAAATCCCATCCATACTAAAAATACAAAAATGTAGTTGGGCATGGTAGTGCATGCCTCTAGCCCCAGCTACTTGGGAGGCTGAGGTGGGAGGATCGCTCCAGGAAGTTGAGGCTGCGGTGTTTATGCCACTGTACTCCAGCCTGGGCAAGAGAGAAAGAACCCTGTCTCAAGGAAAAAAATAAACAACACCAAAAATGAAACAACAACAACAAAACAAAAAAAATCAAACCTAGCCTGAAAAATCCCTGAGCAGACAAAACTAGTTAGTCTTATAAATTACCTTAACCTTGCTGGATTTGCCGACATAAGCAAAACTTAACTTGAGGTATGTCTTATAAATGCATATATGAAAAAAAAAAAAAAAGAACTTAAGCTTAGTCAGTCAGAAGCAGCCAACAACTCATAATTATATAACTGCGTACTTTCCAATGGTAGAGATCAACTGTATAACCAATCAAATCTTTCCTCTGTTCTACTTCCACAATCTTCCTACAAAAGCCTCCCCACTTACTTCCCTCAGTGGAGCCCCTGAATCACTTCTGACTTGAAGCTGCCCAATTCATCAATTGCCATTTGTGCTAATAAACTCTTAAAAAAAAAAAAAGCCTCAGTTTACCTTTTTAACACACTTATAATTTTCCATACCAAAAAATCACTTCCCAATATATAAGCATTCAACTCATAATCGCTATCTACCAAAGGCCAACCTCAACTCCACAGAGATAGGAGTAGACTCCCTCTAAAAGAAAACACAGGGATGTCACAGGCCTACTCACTGTTTCCGTTGCCACTGAAGTGGTGAGGTAGCACTGGGACAATGATACCACCATTATAAATACAACTCTTCTTCCAGAATACTGTGTCAAATAGGATTTTTTGGGGGAAAAGAAGACTTCCCTGGAAATAGTAACATCATTAATGTCAGGACATATGAAACCATTTCTGAGTGCAAACTAAGTGAAGTGAAAACTAACTTGAAAACACAATCCATTTATAACTTCAAAATCACCTGCATTAGTGAAAACTATTGGTTAAAATAATGGTCACTGGCTCTACTCATATTTGTTAATATCAATTTTAAACTATGACTTCTTTAAAAAAAAATTTAAAAGAACATTTCTAAAACTGAGAAAAAATATAAAGTCCTATAATTTCACCACCTATTTCTTTTCTTTGTATACATGTTTGACATAATTGGGATCACACTTTACAGTCATATCCTTTTTTCCCTTATTATATGGTAAGCATATTAGTATGTCACTAAAATTCTGAAACCAAATGGGGACAGTAATGCCAATCCTCCCACCTCAGCCTGGAACTACAGATGTGCACCAACATGCCTGGCTAATTTTTTAGTTTTTTTGTAGAGACAGGGTCTATTTTGCCCAGGCTGGTCTTGAACTCCCAAGCTCAAGCAATTCGCCCATCTTGGCCTCTGAAAGTGCTGGGATTACAGGTAATGAGCCACCACACATGGCCCAGATTTTGAGTATTCTGAGTGGGGATGCTCAACCTGGACCTGCATCTCTCCAGAAGCATCAGAGTACTTACTAGGCACTTAGATACATTGCTTCATTTAGCCCTCACCAAGAACTATGCGGGATTGGCATTACTATCCCCATTTTGCAGACCGTCCGGCTTACAGAGTTAATCATGGACAAACCCAATAATCAAATCCAAGTGGGTCTGCCCAAAACCCCACATCACACTGCTTTAAAATTGAAGTCTGCACTTCAGTTCTTCGTTAGTCTCCTTTATGTCAGTAACTAAAGTTCAGATTAAATATTTGCTCTATTTTCAAAAGAAAACCATTCTTCAAACAATTTTCTACCAATATCTCTGCTGAAATGGTACTTATTTATAACATAGTACCTTAAAACGAGCCCACAGGGAACTGCAAACTGTTATTTTCTTGAAGTTTTACACATTCAGTACACTTTGCATCAGTAATAAAAGTATATTCATAAAAGTATACTCAAGTATAGGATATTATGAATCTAACACTACATATATTTAGGCATAAATGGGACATAATATTCCACTTATTTCACAAGCAATTACTATAACTTAATTCCAATAGTTATTCTAATACCTTCTTGTTCTTTCTAGAATTTCAGGTTTGTTTTTTAAGTGGTTTCTCCCATTTTTCTCACTTTCAATTACTTATAAAACTGTATTCTACTTTCAGTCTAAATTTTGTGTTGCCTATATTAAATCCATTTTCCCAATATATCTAGACTGCTGCCAACTAGAGTTAATAAATTTTGAATGACTGCTCAGGATTTCTCTTTATTTTTATATTCTATGTTATTTCCTTACACAATAGAGTATGAATGAAAACAAGTATCTAGAAGACCAATATTTCTTCAATTGTGGAAGCTAGGTATTAAAATAAAAATAAATTAAACTCTTGGGCTGGAAATTCCCTGGCCATATTTCTCTCACCATGCTGGGTGTCTCCATGCCCCTTTCAATCTTGAGTATATATAGTCAATAGGCACTGCAAGCAGTGGGGAAGCACCTGGCCCATCAAGGGCCTTTCCCTGAGGAAATAATGAATAAAGAACAGGTGAAGGGCTGAGTAGTAGTTCCTGACCTGCCAGCAAGAGCGGAGGGGCAGCATTCTAGATTTGAGTCATCTCCACTGGAGTGTGCCAGTAATCGGTTTTTAGAAACAGAAAGCCTGGCATCCTGAAAAGACCTCAGCAAGACTTGAATTTCACTCCTCATTATTTATCCAAAAAGGAAAAAAGACCCAAGGATTTGTAAGTGATGTGACCAAAATCCAAAGGCTGTTAGTGGTATCAGCATATTTAGGATGCAAGTACCTCTCTAGTCGACTGCACTTTCTACTAAGCTGTGTTTCACTGGGTGCCAATTTCTTCATCTCAAGAGGTAACTACCCCTTTTGTAATACTACCTATCTCACAGGACTAAAGAAAATAAGGTATGCAAGAGCATTTAACAAATTTACAATACTACTTCATAGTATTGTGGAGAGGGCCAAGAGACAAGAAATCTGGTAGCATTTAAAGTGCTAAGAGCACAAAACAGAAGTCTCGTAAAGTCATCTTGCCAGCCAAATCCATAGGTTAGCCTGATTATACAACAAAAGCATTCACCTTGCCACTTTCCAAAAGAGTGGTTAAGTATCAGTGGAAGCTACAATGCTCCCTCACACTGGCAATTTACCATGAGATTTCTAATCAATAATCAAAACACTGTATTGTACTTCCTGCTCTGAACAACGAGTACCAAAATTTCAGCAGCTATGTAGGTTGGAGTTCACAATCAGGCAGCCTAGAATTACACACAGACTGCAAATATGTTTTGATCAACATAATTTTTTAATGGCAAAATTTTAAGCTAAATACATTAAAAAGTACCATATGCAGTGGCTCATACCTGTAGTCCCAACAATTTGGGAGCCCGTGGCAGCATGGCAGGAGGATTTTTTTTTTTTTTTTTTTTTGAGACAGAGTTTCACTCTTGTTACTCAGGCTGAAGTGCAATGGTGAGATCTCAGCTCATTCCAACCTCCACCTCCCGGGTTCAAGCAATTCTCCTGCCTCAGCCTCTCAAGTAGCTGAGATTACAGGCATGCACCCTAATTTTGTATTTTTAGTAAAGATGGGGTTTCACTGTATTGGTCAGGCTGGTCTCAAATTCCTGACCTCAGGTGACCCACCCACCTTGGCCTCCCAAAGTGCTGGGATTACAGCCAGGAGGATCATCTGAAGACAGGAGTTCAAGGCCAGCCTGGCCAACATGGTGAAACCCCATGTCTACTAAAAATACAAAAATTAGCTGGGCGTGGTGGCAGGTGCTTGTAATCCCAACTACTCAGGAGGCTAAGGCATGAGAATCGCTTGAACCTGGGAGGCAGAGGTTGCAGTGAGCCGAGATCGTGCCATTGCACTCCAGCCTGGGCAACAAGAGCAAGACTTTGTCTCAAAAACAAAAACAAAACTAGCTACACATGGTACCATGCACCTATAGTCCTAGCTACTGTGGGGGCAGAGGCAGAATCGCTTGAGCCCAGGAATTCAAGGTTGTAGTGAGCTATTACCATGAAATTGCACTCCAGCCTGACAGAATGGTACCTTGTCTCTAAAAGTTAAATAAATTTAAATATATAAATAAAAATCCAGATTTCCAGCATCTTTTCCAAAAAATCAAAAGATCCACGGACACTGGCCCACTTCCCCACATGGCAACAAGTGGAGCTGAGCAGTGACTGCCCTCTTTAGTTTGAGTCTATGCTCACCCGTTCACCAAGGCCTAGCCTACTCATCCTACTACACAACAGGCATCAGACTTGGAGAGACTACTGAGGTAGACACTCAAACAGAACTAATAATAGTAATTTAATAAAGATTTGTTTACTCTTTTTTGGCCAGTTTTTTGTGGCTCTATCACACATTAGCTGTGACTCTTAGGTAACATATTTAACCACTAAGCCTCTTAAATTGAACACAAGCTGAAATACACTGACTTCTGAGTCCAACTTCACAAAAACTTCAAACTCACCGAAACGAAGTCAGGGCAGCTCCCATGGGGATAAAATGTAATATGGCCAGGAATGGTGGCTCACATATATAATTTTAGCACTTTGAGAGCCCGAGGGCAGGTGGATCACTTGAGGTCAAGAGTTCGAGACCAGCCCAGCCAAAATGGCAAAACCCCGTCTCTACCAAAAACACAAAAATTGGCCAGGCATGATGGTGCCTGCCTATAGTCCCAGTTACTTGGGAGGCTGAGGCACAAGAATCGCTTCAACCAGGAGGCAGAGGTTGCAATGAGCCAAGATTGTGCCACTGCACTCCACCCTGGGTGATAAAGCAAGACTCTAAGTAAAAAAAAAAAAAAGGTAATGTAACAGAAGTCCTTGTCATATAATTTAACACCTATGACTGTGTCCTTAACAGTAAGCCCTATACATCAGAATAACAGATTGCTAGCAAATTATCTTAGCCTGAAACACATAAATCCACTCACCTGCAAAAGTTTCTGAAGTCTTCAGGTATGAGCCAATAAGCAAAACAACCTCCCCTACCAAAAACAAAAATATCTCAATAGATTAGGCTATGAGCTCTTTAGTGCAGAGGCCACTCCATTCCTCATTATCCCTCCTGTCTCACAGTGACCGGCACACTGAAGCTACAGCTCAAGGGCAAGTTTCTCTCTGAAGCCTTTCCAGAGGGTCCCCATCCACATCACAAAGAACAAGCAACATGGCAGAGTAATGAAGAGTGCAGATCCCAGTGTTTAGCAGATAATCCCCTCTTTCTTACAGCTCCACCAGTAGCATCAACTAAAAGAAGTTATTCAAGGTCTCTGTGCCCCAGTTTCATCACTGGCAAAATCAGGATGCTAATAACACCTTCTCATACAAGAAAAAAATGAGATACAGCATTTAACATCATGCTGGCAGAGTAACTACTCATTACATACCATCACCAGTGTTCCCTTCACAGTGCTCTGTGGGACCCCCTGGGGACTTCTACCTTAGAACCCAAAGTACTTTATTACAGTTCACCCCCACACACACATCTCCTCTACTAGAATGTCAATGACCTCGGGATAGGGACCCAATTTGATTTCTCTTTGTATCCCCAAGGTCTAGCATTTTGCCTGGCACTGCTGAAATGAATCATAGATCCTCAAAGTGTTTATTAACTGGAAAAGTTATTAGCAGAAACTGGAATTTACCTCTCTTGCCTAGTACTCAGCCCTCACTAACTCTGACCCCTACTGCCCCTCCAACTTTCCATCCTTTACCCTGCTAAAAGAAGCAATGACTTGCTTGACTCAGGCTGTAAACTCATTCACCACTCTAAAACCATACCTCAAGCATTATACCTTTGTATCTTATAGCTATTTATTTTGGGGGACTTTACCATGTACCAGGCCCTCTATCCCCGTTAGTTCAATAAATATTCACAACACTCCATGTGGTATTATTCCCTAACCCAACCCCCAGCTGAAGAAAATGATGCTTGGAGTTATGTGTCAAAGGTCACATATCCAGTAAGAACAGGGACCGGGAATTGAATCCAGACTCCATGCTTATTTTCTATACTGTCTTCTCTGCTCATATTCAAAGCTGAGCTAATCCACCTGCCATCTCCTTGCCCTGGAAGAGCACAGCCTTTGCATTTAAAAGATTTCTGTACCATTCATTTTAACATTCATATGTTTCATCCTGTATACTTTTTTGTTTCAATATTTACTTGCACAAAGAGACAGTGTGAGACAAAGGCAAGACATGTAATGGAAAAAGCACAGATTTAGGCATCAGACAGACCTGGCTTTGAATCCTGGCTCTGTCTGGTACCAGCTGTGTAATTTATTGAGTCTTCCTCATCTGTAAATTGAGGTTAAAATGATTAAACAATAGAAATCCCTATATAATACCCAATACATAGTAAATACTCAAAGTTGAGTTTACCTCAAATTATAAAGCATTACCTGGCCACATCCCATCCCTCAAAAGTGAATAACCCATTCCCCTCCTGGACTACCACTGCCACAACAAGAACTCTCACACAATGTACTTATCACTGTTAGAATTATTAATTTCCCTTATCTCTGTTTCACTACATTGAGCTCCCTGGAAGCAAGGACTGAATCTTATTTATCTCTACACTGTCTAGCATGGTACCTGGCATGTATATATCCATACTTAGTAAACATTTACTAAATTAAATAATTGTAGATAAAATGAGTGCTTATAGAATTCTGTAGGAAAACCATTTCCAGCTGGAGTTGTCGGGAATTGGTTGAGAGCAGCCAACTTCAGCTGAGCCGTGGGAAGCATCTTGATAGAGAAAAGGGGAAACCTAGGCAGGGTAGGGAGAATGTCCTAAAAAATCAATGGAACAAGAAAGAACAAAAGTGACTGAGATCCTACTTAGAGTAATGGATCAGGTAGGGTAATTAAAGAAGGAGACCTTGACCAGACACGGTGGCTCATGCCTGTAATCCCAACACTTTGGGAGGCCAAGGCAGACCACCTGAAGTTGGGAGTTTGAGACCAGGCTGACCAATATGGAGAACCCCATATCTACTAAAAATACAAAATTAGCCAGGTGTGGTGGCGCACGCCTGTACCAGTTACTCGAGAGGCTGAGGCAGCAGAATTGCTTAAACATAGGAGGCGGAGGCTGCAGTGAGCGCCATTGCACTCCAGCCTGGCAACAAGAGCTACACTCCCTCTCAAAAAAGAAAACCTTTTCAAGCATAACTGGGAAGGTAACCAGGAGCCAGATTCCGAGATGTAAGGGAATATAAGTGCAGTCTGGTACACACAGTATTTAAAGTAGGCATGAGCACTCAGCTGAATGGGAAAGGGCTACCAGCATGCTTCACATCCCGCAGCTGTGTGAACTGAAAAACATGAAAACAATTATTGCTTCATCAAGAACTCTTTCAGTGTTTACTAGGCACCTTGTATGGGCTCATAAAATATAAAGAATAAAACGGTACCTCCCATTCTGCTCAAGTGGGTTTTAACATTAGGAATCCACCCCTTCTGCTTGTCAAGAGAATGAGAACGCTGCTTTTTTTAAACCGATGTGTCTCCATTTGACTGTTCACACCTGGGAAAGTTTTGAACTTTGCCGATTTGGGTTTATAACAATATGGTGCTTTGCACAGTGCCAGAAGCTGTGGTGGGCTTCAAAAGTTACTTTTCACTCATTCAAAAGGAAATTTTAACCAATTTCTGGGTTGATTTGGGGGTCTCTGGTTAAAATCATACTCTTGTTTACACCACAAGCTCTTCTTTTCCCCCCGCCTTAAACAAATCTAAAGGACTCCTTGCCACTCCCATAAACAAACAATTGAATCAAAGTTCAGCAGCACTGTAGTTGCGAGGCTGTTAACCCCTTTAGGGCGAGGAGGAAAAGGGACACAAGGAAAAAGGACCACACAGGCAATGCTTGAAAACCTTGATTTTCACATTATAAAGACCAGGGCACCTAGATATTGCCAAGTGCAAGACCAGAAACTGCCGGAGCCAACTGCACCCTCCCCACCCCGCCCCCGCTACTCCCGAACACTACCAGGTCCATGGGCTTCCCTTCCCCTAAATCACACACCCGCCTCAGACTCCTGACAGTCCCCAGTTCTGGTAAAGGCCAGGAAACGGATGCTCCCGGGCCACCTGAGCAGGAGCCCGGCAGGCGGCCCGCTGAGCAGCGCCGAAACCGGAGAGGTGAGAGGGTCGCCAGGTGGGCAAGCTGGTGGGCTGACGGGCGAGCGGGGAGCTGGCGGCTGGGGCAACCTTTACCTGAAGCTGCTTCCACACTACGGGCCGGGTCGGCCCCGGGACACGTTCCTGAGGGGAGGGCCCGGCTCCCCCACGCCTCCCGGCCCCTTCCCCGAGCTCTGCACTCTCGGGATCCACGGGGACCGGCGCTCCTCCCGGCCCGCTCAGCTGCCGCTTCCCGGGTTCGCCCTCATGCCCGTGGTGCTCACAACCGCCGCCGCCGGCCGGCCGAGCAGCAGCCCTATTACCCCAAGCCGCACACGACCCGGAACCACACCCCGGCGCTCCGGAAGTCCCCGACCGGGAAGGAGCCTCTGGCTGGGGACGTAGTGCGCAAGCCCCAGAGCTGAAAGCAAGCGGCCACAGCTTCCCGCGGGGCGGGGCCGGGAGGGAGGCCGGGCGCATGCGCGCCGCTTCTCCAATGCAGGAGAAGGCCTGAGTCTGAGGCTGAATTCTGGCAAGATGCACTCGTGTCTGGATTTGCCTTTAGCAGGAATCAGTGTTACGCTTCTCCATCGAATCTTCTTTCTCCCCATTTCCACGGAGAAAAACCCTTAGTTAGTCCAGAAATGAGTGATGAGGCAGTTTAGCCTCTGTATCAGAAAGACTTAGGTTCAGATATGCCAGCTCTTATAACTTGCTGTGTGTCCTAGGACGTGACAACTCTCCTCTCCGAGCCTCGGGTTTTCCCATCCAGAGCAATAGTTTCAACTTTAGAGTATCCAATGGGATGATGCTTGAAAATCACCCAGCACAGTGCCTGATACATAATAAACATGTAGTCAATGTTAGTTATTTCTCTTATAATACCTGTAATATGGCGGTGATAGTAATCTTCCTCAGGTCCTGCTGGGAGATTTCCATGAGATGCAGGAGGACTGGCACAGGCAGAAGTTAGTGTTGTCTCACGCTGCTCTCTTTCTCTCTCACGGAGGAAATCAGTGGAGAAAGCCACAGTGAAGGGGGAAAAAGGATTCGGGCAGTGCAGTGAGAGTGTTCTCCCACCCGAAAGATGCTCTGGGAAGTCTCTCAAAAAAGCACCGTAGCGTGGCTGGGGGTGGTGGCTCATACCTATAATCCCAGCACTTTTTGAGGCCAAGGTGGGTGGATCACGAGGTCAGGAGTTCAAGGCCAGCCTGGCCAAGATGGTTAAAACCCCCGTCTCTACTAAAGATACCAAAATAAATAAATAAATAAATAAATTAGCTGGGCGTGCTGGTGAGGGCCTGTAATCCAAGCTAATTGGGAGGCTGAGAGGCAGGAGAATCGCTTGAACTTAGGTGGCAGCAGTTGCAGTGAGCCGAGGTTGCAGCGAGCCGGGATTGTGCCACTGCACTCCAACCTGGGCAACAGAGTGAGACTCCATCTCAAAAAAAAAAAAAAGCACCATAGTAAAAGAAAAAAATCAAGGTTAAATTTCAGTCCTGGGGGAACCCTGCCCAATTTTAAAGTCACTAATAAATATGCCATGGGGCCAGGCACGGTGGCTCACACCTGTAATCCCAGCACTTGGGGAAGCCGAGGCAGGCAAGTCACTTGAGGTCAGGAGTTTGAGACCAGCCAGGCCAATATGGTGAAACCCCATTTCTACTGAAATTACATAAATTAGCCAGGTGTGGTGGCTCACACCTCTAGTCCCAGCTACTCAGGAGGCTGAGGCAGGAGAATGGCTTGAACCCAGGAGGCGGAGGTGGCAGTGAGCCAAGATCTGGCCACTGTACTCCAGCCTGGGTGACAGAGACTCTGTCTCAAAACAATAAACAAAAAAACACCATGGGTCCACCCTGTATTTCAAATATGGTCATCCGTCGCTTAATGATAAGGACATGAGAAATGCATTGTTGTCTGATTTTGTGGTTGTATAAACATCATAGAGTATACTTATACAATGTCACAGTCTATTACACACCTAGGCTATTTGGTATTAGCCTATTGCTCCTAGGCTACACACTTGTACAGCATGTTACTATACTGAATACTGTAGGCAATTCTAACACAATGGTAAGTATTTACGTATCTACACGCCTGTAGTCCCAGCTACTTGGGAGGCTGAGTCAGGAAAATCGCTTGAACCCAGGAAGCAGAGGTTGCAGGGAAGCCGAGATCACACCACTGCACTCCAGCCTGGATGGCAAAGTGAGACTCCATCTCAAAAAAAAAATCTAAATGCTGAAAAGATACAATAAAAAGACCATATTATAATCTTAGGGGACCACCATCTTATATGCACTCTGTCATTGACCGTAACATCCTCATGCCATGCATGACTGTATATGATTGATCTCTTACTACATCCCATGATCTCATATAATTGGTATCCTACCACACACCTGTACTAGGGGGAATAGTGTGCCTCAGTGCCCAGGTGCACTCTTGCACACACATCCCCACAGTTCCATTAGGGACCTGTTGGAGGCACTCTAACAGAGCAGCAGGTGTGAACAGGTTTGGATATTTGATTTTCTAAGGTCATCAGGTTATCTGTTCCTTCTTAAATCTTACTCTCCATTTTCGTCTCTCTCTCTCAAGTTCCAATCTGAAGCACAGCTGCCTGACTGTCTCTCAGACACATAAAACTCAACCTATCTAAAACTGAAATCAACTGGGCCTACTAAGCAGTTACAGGTTCTAAAGAGTAAATACTTCCTAGCACTTTGAGAGGCCAAGGCAGGAGGATCACCTGAGCCCAGGATTTTGAGACCAGCCTGGGCAATATGGTAAGACCCCATCTCTACATTAAAAAATATATATCTATATAAGCCAGGCATGGCGGCTCACGCCTGTAATCCCAGCACTTTGGCAAGTCAAGGTGGGTGGATCACAAGGTCAGGAGATCGAGATCATCCTGGGTAATATGGTGAAACCCTGTCTCTAAAAAAAAAAAAATTAGCCAGGTATGGTGGTACTCATCTGTAGTTCCAGCTACTCAGGAGGCTGAGGCAGGAGAATCACTTGAACCCGGGAGGCAGAGATTGCAGGGAGCCAAGATCTCACCACTGCACTCTAACCTGAGCGACAGAGCAAGACTCCATCTAAAAAAAGAAAATAGCAAGGCATGGTGGTGAGTGCCTGTGATCCTAGCTGTTTGGGAGACTGAGATGGAACAATTGCTTGAGCCTGGGAGGCCAAGGCTGCAGTCACATGTTATCATGCTACTGCACACTAGACTGGATGAGCAAGCAAGACCCTGTCTTAAAAAAAAAATCAGAAAAATAAAAAGAGAATACTTACTCTGCCACTTACAAGTTTTGTGACTGCATCTCTCCAAGTTACTTCTCTAAATATCTTTTTACCTGTAAAATGGGAATGACAAAACTCCTACATAACCTCATTGGTTGTTGTGAGGATGGAATGAGCTAATACATGTAACTCACAGAACAGAGCCTGGCATGTGACTATCATTTACTAACGCTTACCAGTATTAGTATACCTCAGCCAGTAAGCCATACTTATTGAGTGCCTATGATGTACCAAGCCTGTCCTAGGTACTGGGGATTCAGTGGTGAAAAAGCCAGACAGGGACCCCATCCTTAAAAAGCCTTGTAGTTGGTTAGGCGCGGTGGCTCACGCCTGTAATCCCAGCACTTTGGGAGGCCTAGGCGGGCAGATCACAAGATCAGGAGATAGAGACCATCCTGGTCGATACAAAAATTAGCTGGGCATGGTGGTGTGTGCCTGTAGTCCCAGCTACTCGGGAGGCTGAGGCAGGAGAATCCCTTGAAACAGGAAGTCAGAGGTTGCAGTGAGCCGAGATCATACCACTGCGTTCCAGCCTGTGACAGAGTGAGACTCCATCTCAAAAAAAAAGAAGCCTTGTAGTCAACTTTGATGATCGGTTTGAAATACTTTAGTTGCTGTGGTAAGTCGGCATGCATGGATGTATGGTAGGATTTCAAAGACAGTATTGAGGTCCTAGTTGAGAAGGTAGACTAAATTTATGGTGATACTAACATGACGGCTTGCGTGATTATTCTGTAACTAGTTGGAGCAGTTACAATACACACACACAAAGAATGAGAAGTTGGATTGATCCAAGGATTTTGCCAGACAGGTGTGATGGAGTCACATCTACTTTAAGAGTGCTTAACACAATGAGCCGTAGAAAGTGTGCTAGATAGGGAAGCCAGAGAATTCCAGAAAAGCAGATATCACTAGTTTAAAGGTCTCAAAATAGATGTAATGGAAGTGGCTGATGAAGGAATAGAAGGATGGAGGTTATTGTCACAGATGGATGTTTCAACAAATAACCTCAGAGGAGAAGCCATGTGAGAGGGGGTCCTGGCTAAAGTGGAGTGGAGAAGAAAAAATCACTGAAGGTGAGATAATCAAGGAACTGAGGTGCTTGTGAACCTCCAAAGCTCCCAGGATGGTGGACATACATAGGGTGAAAAGGAAACCAGACCTGCTTCCCATGGCATTCTGCAACCAAGAAATGGGCGTTATATTGGTAGAAGTGTCATTAAAATGTACACTGACCCATCTCCTGACCTGGGGTGCACTGTCTAGGACCATGAGAGCTGACACACATATACAAATGATATTTTTACAGCACACTGATGGTGCTGGGGCAGGGGCTGGCTAAGGGACTACAATAGATGTCAGGGCAGCAGGACACATACCTGGGCATACCTAGGACAATCAGGCTTCACTGCCTTCATCTCCATCTTGGTTAGGAAGCCATGTTAGCAGGTAGAGGTTCTCTTTCTTCTGGTTCCCAGGACTAGAGAGGGGCAGTGGGCAGAAGTTCAAAAACACCTACTACCTGTGTGGCTTTCAACAAGCCTTTTCTGTGTCTGTTTTCTCATCTAGGTTGTTGTGAGAATTCAGTAAAGTACTGCACTGAGAGTAATAAGAATAGTGCCTGGTATATAGGAAGTGTTGCATAAATGCCAGCTCTTCTGGCCCAGCACACCAAGATGGGCAGTAAGGATCAGGTCCCTCATGCATTCGCTTTCCTCACAGCCCCTCAAGCCTCCCCTCAGCAAACTCCTATTCATCTTGAGGGGCAGCCTAAAACAAGAACCATGTATTATTTCTCAGGATTCTGTGTGTTGATGAGTGGTTCTCCTGCCTGTCTATCCCGGGCTTGCTTATGTAATTGCAGTCACATGGAAGCTAGAATGGCTAGAAGAGCTAAGATGGCCTCACTCATATGGCAGCAGATGTTGGCCAGGGTAACTTGGTTTTTCTCCTGTGGCCTCTCTAGTGGCTATCTTGGCTTTCTATGTAACAGAATGACAGGATTCTAAAAGACTAAGCTGTAATGTGCAAGTGATTTTTTTTTTTTTTGAGACGGAGTCTCACACTGTTGCCAAGATGGAGTGCAATGGTGTGATCTTGGCTCACTGCAACCTCTGCCTCCTGGGTTCAAGCGATTCTGCTTCAGGCTCCTGAGTAGCTGGGCCATAGGTGTGCACCACCATGCCCAGGTAATTTTTGTATTTTATTTTAGTAGAGATGGGGTTTCACCATGTTGGCCAGGATGGTCTTGATCTCTTGACCTCAGGTGATCCACCTGCCTCAGCCTCCCAAAGAGCTGGGATTACAGGCATGAGCCACCGCACCTGGCCAAGAACTATATTTTTAAAAATCACTTGCGCAGACTGGGTGCGGTAACTCACGCCTATAATCCCAGCACTTTGGGAGGCTGACACAGGAGGATCATGAGGTCAAGAGATAGAGACCATCCTGGCCAACATGGTGAAACCCTGTCTCTACTAAAAATGCAAAAATTAGCTGGGTGTGGTGGCACACACCTGTGGTCCCAGATACTCAGGAGGCTGAGGCAGAAGAATCACTTGAACCTGGGAGGCAGAAGTTGCAGTGAGCTGAGATGGCGCCACTGCACTCCAGCCTGGCAACAGAGTGAGACTCTGTTTCGAAATATATATGTATAGTTTTTGGCCAGACATGGTGGCTCACACCTGTAATCCTAGCACTTTGGGAGGCCGAGGTGGGTGTATCACTTGAGGCCAGTAGTTTGAGACCAACCTGGCCAACATGGCAAAACTGTCTCTACAAAAAATACAAAAATTAGCCAGCTGTGGTGGCAGCTAATTCATGTAATCCTAGCTTCTCAGGAGGTTGAAGCAGGAGAATCACTTGAACCCAGGAGGTGGGGGTTCCAGTAAGCCAAGATCCAGCCACTCTACTCCAGCCTGGGTGACAGGGACTTCATCTCAAAATATAGATATACAGATATATAGATATAGATATAGATATAAATTACTGTGCAGGTATATACATATATGAATTTACACATTATTTCCTCCAGGAAGCCTTCCCAGATCACCTTTGCTCTCTAACAGAACACATGAAGAACTTTATTCTCTGTGCTCACCATTTATCACATTTTTGTTGTTCTTTTGATACATGTGCTGTCTCCCCAACAGGCCATGAGGAATGAGATGTTTCTTATTTCTGTTTATATGCTAAAAGCCTAAAATACCATAAGCACTTGATAACATGTGTGTTAAATGAAAAGGTGTTCAAAATATGCACATGAAGTGAGGCAATTGAAAATCTTATTTTGGTATAAGCATTATTTTCACATGGGAAATACCACTTTGCCAAATGTAAGCCAACAAGCCAAGAGTAAATCTGGTCGGATGAAAGTAACACTTTGAAACCCTGCCAAAGCTTTGGGAAAGGGAGGCACCTGCTAGCTTCTCTGCAAATGTGTGATCTCAACATTTTATATGTGTGAATATGTTTTCCTGATATTCTTCCCAATTTTGGTCATTTCTTTTACTTAAATATGGTTTTTCCACCCACAGGGAAAACATGGGTGTTTATACTCCTGTTGTGTAAAGAATTCTAGGAAAAGAGTAAATTGTGTCAAAACTCCATTCAAACTATTTTAAAGAAGCCCCCTAGAAGTATATAATTTCAGAAAGCAATATACTATTTAAGTAATATTTCAATGTGAAGATTTTTTTTTAAACGAAGTCTCCCTCGGTTGCCCAGGCTGGAGTGCAGTGGTACAATCTTGGTTCACAGTAACATCTGCCTACAGGGCTCAAGTTATCCTCCCAAGTAGCTGGGACCACAGGTCCATGCCACTGCACCCAGCTAATTCTTGTATTTTTAGTAAAAATGGGGTTTCGCCATGTTGGTCAGGGTGGTTTCGAACTCCTGAGCACAAGGGATAGCCCCACTTCATCTTCCCAAAGTGCTGGGATTACCCGCACCTGGCCTTGATGTGAAGTTTTTGTTTTGTTTTTTTTTTTGAGAAGGAGTCTCACTCTGTCATCCAGGCTGGAGTGCAGTGGTGTGATCTCGGCTCACTGCAACCTCCACCTCCCAGGTTCAAGTGATTCCCCTGCCTCAGCCTCCCAAGTAGCTGGGAGAATAGGCGCATGCCACCATCCCTGGCTAGTTTTTTAAAATATTTTTAGTAAAGTCGGGGTTTTACCATGCTGGCCAGGATGGTCTTGATCTCCTGACCTCATGATCCACCCGCCTCAGCGTCCCAAAGTGCTAGGAATACAGGTGTGAGCCACCGAGCCTGGTCTGATGTGAAGAATTTTTTAAAGCAAACGTATCGCTTATAGTAAGGTGAGTTTGGTGAATAGAAGGGAAGCACAGAATTAACTCATCAGAAAACACTTTGAAGATACTATTTAAATGCAGATCGGTCCTGGGGGTTGGGCAGAGATTCACTGAGCTTTGTTCGATTGAGTTTTCATGCTGAGTATTATTTCTGGTGAGTATCCTTTTTTTAGATACTTGGGGTGAAAATGGAACATCTGGCGGGTATTATGGAAAATGCAACATCTCTCTGGCTACATTCATATTTGTATACCTTTCCAAAATCCAGGTCCTATAACCAGCTTCTAATAGAACTTTTTCTTGCTTTAAAGGTCAGCTAGTACTGTGAGTGCCTGCTCCTAAATTAATTGATGTTAACAGTACTTAGAATGTAAAAAACAGACTCGTATGTTTTGTCGAATGCAACTTCCAAGAATGCATAATTAACAGTGTCTCCATTAATATACAGTATGTTCAACAGTGAGACACTGCTATCATAAATAAAGGTAGACATGGATAAATTTATAATTAAAAATGCATTAGAAATTACAAGCATAATTTATTTACTAATGTGCACCGGAATAAATTTTATGTGCAATATTTTAAAACTGGGCATTAATAAATAATAGTGAACATAAAATGTTTTTTCAGCTAAAAATATTTCAATAAATATTAGTAAGTTAAATGTGCAGCAGTTATAATTGCTATGAAGTAAAGTTTACAGAATGCAATCACAATGTAGAAGACTGTTTCTTGGGTGTATTCAAAATATCAGAAATGCATAGCTAGCTGTCTTTCTTTAAAGCTGACAAATCAGTTATTCAAAGTTGTGCCTGCAATATTTGAAGAATAAAACCATGGAACACTCAAATATTGAATAACTCATCATTGTTTGATATAACCAAGATCCTTATGAGCCAGTATATTTACAAATGTGGGTTCAAATCTTATCCACCTGTTTGGCCCACACTAATTTGGAGCAATTTCTCCCACCTGAAAACTCCTATGGGTCTTTTTGAACCTTTCACATAAAAATTGGTTTTACCTGCCGGATGCAGTGGCTTATACCTGTAATCCCCGAACTTTGGGAGGCTGAGGTGGGTGGATCATTTGAGGCCAGGAGTTCGAAACCAACCTGGCCAACATGGTGAAACCCCATCTCTACTTAAAATACAAAAATTAGGCGGGCTTGGCAACACAGGCCTGTGGTCCCACCTATTCAGGAGGCTGAGGCAGGAGAATTGCTTGAACCCAAGAGGCAGAAGTTGCAGTGAGCCAAGACCAGGCCACTGCACTCCAGCCTGGGTGACAGAGGGATACTCCATCTCAAAAATAAAAATAAAAAATAAGAAATAAAAATTGACCTTACCTTGACTGTGCTTTTGTTCTAATAAGGACAAACAACTCCAAGAAGTCAAGCACTGTTCTAAGTGCTCACATATTTTATTGACTCCATGCTCTTGACCACTTCACTCTACTAGCTCCACTATTTAAATATTCTATGTATTGAACTTTCTGAGTGTTCACATCATGTGTTCTCAGTGAGACTGTAAGTCCTACAACACACAGGAATACTGTATGTGTTTGTTTGATGTGCCTGAAAAGGGAGCTTATGTCTGCAAGTAGGGTGGGTTTTTCCAGGTAAGACTGTAGCTGATTAATAGTAATGAATGGCATTCATTATTGGTTGAGACATACTTTGGGCCAGGCCTGGGCTAATGGCTTTATATACCAAGTCTTATTTAATCCTCATAATAATCTAATAAATAGATGTTGTTATTATTCCTATTTAACAAATGAGGAAACAGAGCATCAGAAAGGTGAAGTCACTTGCTGAAGATCATGTGACTAGTAACTGGCTGACTTGGAAGCTCCAAGCTCCACACTTCCCACAATAAAAATCAGCAGCCTTTGTTCTGAAAATAACCATGTCCTTTCACTACATCATGCTGCCTTCCAGTGTCTCAGATCCTTTCTGCTGAGATGTTTCCCCCATTGATATCTAATCTAAGTCCTTCCTGCTCCCATTTAAGATAATTCCCTCATGTCCTGTCCTTAGTAGACAAGAACTGATGTTTAAAACACATGAGCAACATCCCTTTAGATATTTGAAGATGGCTGTTAAATTCTCCTTAACCTTTTTTTCTCCATGATATGTTATTAGTAACCCCAATTCCTTTTGCCTTTTCTCACAGGGACTCTTTTTTTTTTTTTTTTTTTTTTTTTGAGACAGAGTTTCACTCTTGTTGCCCAGGCTGGAGTGCAATGGTGAGATCTCAGCTCACTGCAATCTCTGCCTTCCAGTTTCAAGTGATTCTGTTGCCTCAGCCTCCTGAGTAGCTGGGATTACAGGCATGAGCCACCACGCCCAGCTAATTTTGTATTTTTAGCAGAGACAGGGTTTCTCCATGTTGGTCAGGCTGGTCTCAAACTCCTGATCTCAGGTAATCCACCTACCTCAGCCTCCCAGAGTGCTAGGATTACAGGCGTGAGCCACCATACCCGGCCTCACAGGAACTCTTTCTAAAGCATTCCACCCTCTGAGTCGTGCTCCAAGAAGGCAGTTTCAACTTTTCCAAATCTCAATTTATTATCATCACCTTCAAAGAGCATTTATTAAGCACTCACATATGCACGTGAGCTGTGCTAGAATTTATACAAGCCAGGAAAGCAGATGTTGCCCTGGCTCTAAGAGGATATTTGGGGCCAGGCACGGAGGCTCATGTCTGTAATCCCAGCACTTTAGGGGGCCGAGATGGGTGGATCACCTGAGGTCAGGAGTTTGAGACCAGCCTGACCAAGGTGGTGAAACCCTGTCACTACTAAAAATGCAAAATTAGCCAGGTGTGGTGGCGCATGCCTATAATCCCAGCTTCTTGGGAGGCTGAGGCAGGAGAATCACTTGAACCCAAGAGGCGGAGGTTGCAGTGAGCCAAGATTGCCCCATTGCAATCCAGCCTGGGCAATCAAGTGAGACTTCGACTAAAAAAAAAAAAAAGTGCATACTGCCCCCAAAATATGTTTAAGCGAAACTACTACCTAGAACCATGATGAACAAAGTTCAGAAGTAATATACAACTAAACGAAACAAAAAAAACAAGTAGTCTAGGCCGGACATGGTGGCTCATGTTTGTAATCTCAACACTTTGGGAGACAGAGGTGGGTGAATCACCTGAGGTCAGGAGTTTGAGAACAGCCTGACCAATGAGGTAAAACCCCATCTCTACTCAAACACAAACAGAATTAGCTGGGTGTGGTATCAGGCACCTGTAATCCCAGCTACTTGGAAAGCTGAGGCAGGAGAATTGCTTGAACCCAGGAGGCAGAGGTTGCAGTGAGCTGAGATTGTGCCATTGCACTCCAGTCTGGGCAATAAGAACAAGACTCTGCCTCAAAAAACCAAAGAAACAAACAAAAACCAAGTAGCCTGAAAGCTGAAGACACACAGTCTTGGCCTGCTTAGAGCTTGTCTGCTTTTCTTGAAAAATTGGAAATATTGGCGTCATTGTGTCTGCGGCCTACTTGTCAACAATCAGGCTGCCTGGTTGTGATGACTGCTGGATGTAATGAAGGCCAGGTGGCAGCCCCCATTCATCATGACACTTGGGCTGTAGCTTTTGTCATACCTGGCCTGCAGTACTCATTTGCTTGACCTGACAGGCCTTATAGGTACTTGAGTTTGAGCCCCTGGTCTGGCTTTAGGAAACAGCCTAAGCACACATTTCTGCCTTTGCATGGCAAGGGTACTGGTGGAGAGAAAGTATAATCAAGGAGAAAGTCTCAAAACCGGCTTCACCTGGGAAAACCTGTTCTTCTCAGACCCAAGTACAATTTCCTGCGTAATCTGGAGATTATGCAAGAGAGAGAGGCTCTAGAAAAGAAAGAGGAGTGGCTGAGCACAATGGCTCACGCCTGTAATCCCAGCACTTCGAGAGGCCAAGGCGGGCGGATCACCTGAGGTCAGGAATTTGAGACCGACCAGCATTACCAATTTAGTGAAACCTCGTCTCTACTAAAAATACAAAAAATTAGCCAGATGTGGTGGCACATGCCTGTAATCCCAGCTACTCGGGAGGCTGAGGCAGGAGAATTGCTTGAACCCTAGAGGCAGAGGTTGCAGTGAGTCAAGATCACACCACTGCACTCCAGCCTGGGTGAAAGAGTGAGACTCCGTTTCAAAAAATTAATAAATAATAAAATTAAAAGATATAATAAAATAGAAAGTGAAAAATATTTCAAAGAGAACTTAGCCAATGTTATATAATCAGAAAAATAGATAAGAAAATAAACAAAGATTGAAAATGAAAATCCATTGCTCCCCATCAGTCACAGAAACATTAATTGTAACAAATGTACCCTCACCAGCCAATTGACCCCAGACTTTGAGCCCTGAGCTCCCCTCCCCGGGTCCAGCAGTATAGCCTCTTCCCTTCTTTTGCTTGGGTCTCAGCTGATCATGGCTTTGCTCCTTCCTCTTCATCCATTACCCTAAAGGCCTCTCTCAGGATGCTCTCCATGGTTGATGTGAAGGACAAGATGTGAAAGCTTCATTCAGAACCCAGTAAAAATTTATAATTAGCTACCCCAACTTTTCTTGAGACAGTCAAGCCTCACCCATCCTTATTTTATTTTTTAAAATTTATTTACTGAGACAGAGTCTTGCTCTGTCATCCAGGCTGGAGTACAGTGGCATGATCTGGGCTCACCGCAACCTCCATCTCCTGGATTCAAGTGATTCTCTGCCTCAGTCTCCCAAGTAGCTGGGACTACAGGCATGCTGCCACACCGGCTAATTTTTGTGTTTCGTCATGTTGGCCAGGCTGGCCTCCATCTCCTGATGTCAGGTAATCCACCTGCCTGACCTCCCAACGTTCTGGGATTACAGGCGTGAACTACCATGCCACTACCCTAATTTTAAAAATATTTACCTTCTCCTACTTTTTTGTCTCACAGGATTGTCAAGAGTTTCTGACCCAGGCATGGTGATGATAATGTTGGCCAGTGTTTATTTATTCAACAACTCAATTTACTGAGCACCTGGCTACACACTGTGTCGAGATGCTAGGGATAGAATCAATGAACAAAACAGTCAAAAGATTCTCCCTTCAAGGAGTTTACATTCTAATGGAAGGAGAATGACAATATTGAAAATAACTATAAGTAATCCCTCAGATCGCATAAGAGCGATATGAGCTATGGAGAAAAATAAAGCAGGGAAGGGGACAAGAAGTGATGGGTTGAGTTTCAATTTTAAGTACATGGGATGATCAGGGGTGGCTCATTGACTGGTAGTGTTTGAGCAGCAATGCAGTTATTTGAAGAATTATACTAAGCCTTTAGTGAAGACTTTGAAAGTATGACGTCTTTGAAACTTTAAAATTACCCTATTAGCCTAGGAAACATAGGGAAACTGTCTTTACACACACACACACACACACAAACCTAGCTGGGCGTGGTGGCATGCCCCTGTGGTCCTAGCTACTTGAGAGGCTGAGGTACGAGGATTGCTTGGGCCTTGGAGGTCAAGGCTGCAGTGAGCCATGATTACACCACTGTACTCCAGCCTGGGTGACAGAGCAAGACCCTGTCTCAGAAATAAATAAATAAACAAATGAAAATACAATTAAATAATTTTAAAATCACCCTAAGAAATAAGTATTCTAATTTTATAGTAGTCCCATTTCACAGGTGAGGAAGCTGAGCTTTGCAGTAGAGCAGCAATCTGCCCAAATTCACAGCTGGAAAGGGCCCTGCTGGGTTTGAACCTCTGAGGGTGATTCTTTTTTTTTTTTTTGGAGATAGAGTCTCACTCTGGCTGGAGTGCAGTGATGCAATCTCAGCTCACTGCAACCTACACCTCCCAGGTTCAAGTGATTCTCCTGCCTCAGCCTCCCAAGTAGCTGGCACTACAGGTGCGTGCCAACATGCCCAGCTAATTTTTGAATTTGTAGTAGAGACAGGGTTTCACCATGTTGGCCAGGCTGGTCTCGAACTCCTGACCTCAGGTGATCCACCTGCCTTGGCCTCCTAAAGTACTGGGATTATAGGTGTGAGCCACCGCGCCCAGCCTGGGCTCTTAACAACTCTGTTCTGTAATAGGTTAGCTTCTTTTCCTTCCTCTGATGTGCTATCAGTTTGGATCCTGTGGCCCCACTCTCCTAGGCACTAGAGGCAGACTGGTCTTTTCCTGCTGGGCTCCTCCTGCCTTCTGATAAGCTCCTTTGAATGAGAGCTTCCGGTGTTGGACTTACTCTTGTGGCTTCCCTCTGCCCTCCAGTCTCACACGTAAAAAATCCAGTCATGGACTGATCCTCACCACTGTTCCATGGAACTCATCCCAGCCTGTTCTGTCCCTCCTCCCTGGTGGGGATGAGAGTGGGAAAATCAGACAATTCAGCTGTGACAACCCAGGAACAATTCCATTTAATGTTTTGACCCATATTGGGAAAAAGCAAGTTGATTCTTTTAATAGGCAATGTCGTTAAAAACTAAGAAAGCACTAACATGTTTGGTGTTCATTTTTCCGTGTTATCAATTCTGGGTAAAACAATAGTCATGCTGTCCATAGCAAATTACCTTTTAGGAGCCAGAAGACTGCATGGAAGGAGCCTGCTGCTTAGAGGACAAAGGAAACAATGCCTGCAGAGGACATTCTGGAAGGGAGAGGGGAATAAAGAGTCAGAACTGCATGGTGAGGCATGGTGGCTCACGCCTATAATCCCACCACTTTGGGAAGCCAAGGCAGGCAGATCACTTGAGGTCAGGAATTCGAGACCAGCCTGACCAACATGGTGAAACCCCATCTCTACTAAAAAAATACAAACTTAGCCAGGCATGGTGGCAGGCGCCTGTAGTCCCAGCTACTCAAGAGGCTGAAGCATGAGAATCACTTGTACCAGGGAGGCAGAGGTTGCAGTGAGCCGAGATCTAACCATTGCACTCTGGCCTGGGAGACAGAGTGAAACATTGTCTCAGAAAACAACAGGGCCAAGTGCGGTGGCTCATGCCTGTAATCCCAGCACTTTGGAAGGTTGAGGTGGGTGGATCTCCAGAAATCCGGAGTTCGAGACCAGCCTGGCCAATATGGTGAAACTCTATCTCTACTAAAAATACAAAAATTAACCAGGTGTGATGGCAGGCACCTGTAATCCCAGTTACTCAGGAGGCTGAGGCAGGGGAACCTCTTGAACTCAGGAGGTGGAGGTTGCTGCGGGCCGAGAGTGCGCCATTACACTCCAGCATGGGCGACAGAGTGAGACTATGTCTCAAAAATGACAACCACTACCACCACAAACCTTCACAAACACCAGGGAAATAGCGTGGTGTGGATTTGCTGCATACGATGTGACATAATATCAGAGGAGAACTTTATGACCCAACTTAGAATGTCCCCCTTATATTTATGGAAGACATATTTTGCACATGCCACCTCTTTTACTGCTCACCCTGAGAAACAGTTACTGTCATGGCACCCACTTCAGAGATGAAGAACTGAGGCTTAGTGAAATTAAGAGTATTGTTAGGCCAGTCACAGTGGCTCATGCCTGTAATTCCAGCACTTTGGGAGGTCAAGGTGGGGTGGATCATCTGAGGGCAGGAGTTTGAGACCAGCCTGATCAACATGGCAAAACTATGCCTCTACTAAAAATACAAAATTAGCTGGGCATGGTGGTGCAAGCCTGTAATCCCAGCTACTCAAGAGATTGAGGCAGGAGAATCACTTGCCCAAATTCACAGCTGGGAAGGGCCCAGCTGGGTTTGAACCCTCTGAGGATGGGTTTTTTTTTTTTTGGAGACAGAATCTTATTCTGTCACATGGGAGGAGGAGGTTTATGGTAAGCTGAAATTGTGCCATTAAGAGAACAGAGACCTCAGAAATAACACCACACATCTACAAACATCTGATCTTTGACAAACCTGACAAAAACAAGCAATGGGAAAAGGATTTCCTATTTAATAAATGGTGCTGGGAAAACTGGCTAGCCATATGCGGAAAGCTGAAACTGGATCCCTTCCTTACACCTTGTACAAAAATTAACTCAAGATGTATCAAATACTTAAACCTAAGACCTAAAACCGTAAAAACCTAGAAGAGAACCTAGGCAACACCATTCAGGACAAAGGCCTAGGCAAAGACTTCATGACTAAAACACCAAAAGCAATGGCAACAAGAGCCAAAAATAGACAAATGGGATCTAATTAAACTAAAGAGCTTCTGCACAGCAAAAGAAACTATCATCAGAGTGAACAGGTAACCTACAGAATGGGAGAAAATTTTTGCACTCTACCCATCTGACAAAGGGCTAATATCCAGAATCTACAAAGAACTTAAATTTACAAGAAAAAAAACAACCTCATCAAAAAGTGGACAAAGGATATAAACAGACACTTCTCAAAAGAAGACATTTATGCAGCCAACAAACATGTTTTAAAAAGCTCATCATCACTGGTCATTAGAGAAATGCAAATCTAAATCACATTGAGATACCATCTCACGTCAGTTAGAATGGCAATCATTAAAAAGTCAGGAAACAACAGATACAGGAGAGGATGTGGAGAAATAGGAACGCTTTTGCACTGTTGGGAGTGTAAATTAGTTCAGCCATTGTGGAAGACAGTGTGGCAATTCCTCAAGGATCTAGAACTAGAAATTCCATTTGACCCAGCAATCCCATTACTGTGTATATATCCAAAGGATTATAAATCATTCTACTATAAAGATGGATGTACATGTATGTTTAATGCAGCACTGTTCACAATAGCAAAGACTTGGAACCAACCCAAATGCCCATCCATGAGAGACTGGGTAAAGTAAATGTGGTACGTATACACCATGAAATACTACGCAGTCATAAAAATGGATGAGTTCATGTCCTTTGCAGAGACATGAATGAAGCTGAAAACCATCATTCTCAGCAAACTAACACAAGAACAGACAACCAAATACTGCATGTTCTCACTCATAAGTGGTAGTTGAACAATGAGAACACATAGACACAGAGAAGGGAACATCATACACCAGGGCCTATCCGGGGACTGGGGGCTAAGGGAGAGATAGCATTAGGAGAAATACCTAATGCAGATGACAGGTTGATGGGTGCAGCAAACCTGTGTAACAAACCTGCACATTCTACACATGTACCCCCTGTGCAGAACTTAAAGTATAATAAAAAAAAGAAAAGAAGAAAGAAATCATGCAATTGCACTCCAGCCTGGGTGACAGAACAAAACTCCATCTCAAAAAAAAAAAATAGAAGTTAAGGATATTGTTGAAGATCACTTGCAGAGTGGATATATAAATTCAGGTATGAACAAACCTCCGACTTTTAATCAAGATGCACTATCTGTCCCATAAGAAGGCCTTGTAAACAAACTGGTAACAGAGAAGGTTAAATAGCAAGAAGTTGTGCTAATCACTGCATAGATTAAACGTTCCTGGAAATGCCAAGTTTCCTAAGTGGAACTATTCATCTTGCCCCTCCCCTTTACAGAGATCACCTGAGGTCAGGAGTTTGAGAGCAGCCTGGCCAGCATTTTGAAACCCTGTCTCTACTAAAAATACAAAAATTAGCCAGGCATGGTGGTGCATGTCTGTAATCCCAGCTACTCGGGAGGCTGAGGCAGGAGAATTGCTTGAACCTGGGAGGCAGAGTTTGCAGTGGGCTGAGATTGTGTCACTGCACTCCAGCCTAGGTGACAGAGTGAAACAAACAAACAAAAAAATGAAGAATATTCAGAGAGTAAGATGCTTTCTAAGTAGAAAGGGTTGATAGTCAACCACAAAACATTTACACATGATCAAGTTTTCCTATGCTATGTTTTATTGTTTTGATTTATCTCATTGGATATAGATTATTATTTTATTTCTAAATTGAATTTTTCTTTTTCTCTGAGTAATAGTGCACAGAGATAAAAGGTAAAATAATATTACAAAACTTAGAACACAAAGCTCTTATGTTTTATTTTCTATTACTTTCTTCTCTATGATTTTGGTCCTCAGAGGATATAATTTGCCTGCTAAGCCGTGAGGTTTTTATTAAAGGCCCAGTTTAGTCTTTTTCTATTTGTGTGTGTATGTTGTTGTTTTTCTTTTTACAAAAATGATGATAATTCATTGTACAATATTTCTTTAAGATGAATAAGTACTGCCAGAGAAACATGAAAACACATCTCTTTTTTTATAATTAGCATTCAAGCCTGCATCTTCTTTTTTCATAATTAAAATTTTATTTTTTTTATCAAAGTTATACTTAAGATATATTGAATAAGCC
This sequence comes from Callithrix jacchus, assembly GCF_049354715.1. Classification (NCBI taxonomy): domain Eukaryota; kingdom Metazoa; phylum Chordata; class Mammalia; order Primates; family Cebidae; genus Callithrix; species Callithrix jacchus. The sequence continues at coordinate 174,308,056 of NC_133502.1, forward strand.
AAATAGTTCTAGCTGAAAGTCTGGTGCATGCTACATCACAGCAGAACTGTCCTTAATAAATTAGGGAAAATCGCAACCATTTTGCACCAACATGAAGTTCCCCGTGGTGCAAGACTGCTTGGCAGCATCTGCTGCCTCCCCTCTTAGATACAAAGTGGGCAGAGTCAACTTTATAAATCCTATTACAAAAATGGGCATCTTTCCCCAAAGTGTGCATAAGAATGCACGCTTTCTTAGAACATCTGAATTGAGTGATTAAATACCAAATGAAGCACATATTTTACTTCTTGCAGTTTGAATAGGGTATGAGAATGCATTTTCTTTTTTAGCTGGATCCTAAGACAGGGCTGAATATCTATGGAAATGCTCACACATCCCACAATGTGAGTTGACATGAAAGACTTTGTGTTCTCCTGAACAAGAAACCCCCAAAGCCTTTTGTTGCATGATTGAAGGTGCCAGGGCTCTTCGGTCACTGGATAATATGTAGTGTTTTTCATTGTGAGGGCTGTATGGAATACACACGTGCTCTTCGCAGAAGAGCAGCTACCCAGGAGGATGTTCCTAAGGTGGATGTGTTTGGTCCGACAATGGCACCATTTTCAGTGATTGGGCTATTGTTCTAACAAAAATGCTAAAGGTCTTTAAGGTGATTTTTGTTCCTCTGATTTCATGTCCTGAATATTCATTTTTAGTTTTCATTATCTAAATATACAAGATATGGTATAGGATTTGAATCTTTTTAAAATTAATTGCGTTGTAAATCAAACATATTTCCGTGGAATGCACTTACTCATCATTAGCATTTGAGAGTTTCCAGTAAAATATCTTCGGTATTATTTTTATTATTAACATATTTACACTGTCACTCCAGCCCTGCACCCTTTGTGAATCTGTTTTTAAAATAAATATGACCTGATACCAGAGTGATTGGTGCAATAAAAATGCATGATGTGAAATTAATCAAATACGGTTGGGTTCAATTTATAAGGGACACATTAAGAAAAATTATTTCTTGTTCGGGTATGCCACTCTAGTGAATCACACAGAGCTGTGTATATTTCAGCAAGATACATGTAAAATCCATTCAGTCAACAAACATTTATTATGCATTTACTGTGTGCATCACGGGAGGTAAAATCAAGCTGAGCAAACAAGAAATTCACACATGCAACAACTAAAGAGGATAAGCAACTGTGTAATTGTGGAATGTATGTTAAATAACCAAGGGTTCCAGAAACAAAAGCTCAAGTAGCAGCAGTGTGGTGCACTGGGTAAGGGTACGGGTCTGTGGATTTATTTCAGTTTTTTTCAGTGGCCATTAATTTTTGTATGAAAAAACAAGAGCAGAAAGGCATAATTTATTGTGAAGATAGGTTTTATATTCTGTATATGGAAGGAAATAAATTTCTAATGCAATTAAATAAAGAGAATGGGAGAAAAAAACAGCTTGGACTTTAAAGTCAGACAGACAGGGGTTCAAATCCCAGCTCTGCTACTTACTAGCCGGGTGACCTTGGGCAAGTTCTTTAATTTTGCTGAGTTTTTTTTTATCTATAATATAGAGCTGATAATATCTTCCTAATAGGATCATTGTGAGGATTAAATGAGATAATGTCTCTAGTAAGCATCCATTCTTGTACTGTCATCCTCCAAGTGGGGACAAAAATGCTGTCATGGGAACCACTATTGTCAAAGTTGGTGGTGGGAATGAATGACTGGAGACGCATTCCAGACGGGGGAGATAGCATGGCCAAAGGCAGGAAGGTAGTGCTGAAAACCAAATATCCACTCGCTTCTAGGAAGGGGCTCAGCTTTCTGCCTTCTAGAACTAGTTGGCTGTAATCCTAGTACTTTGGGAGGCCGAGGCAAGTGGATCAAGAGGTCAGGAGTTTGAGACCAGCCTGGCCAGTATGTTGAAACCCTATCTGTACTAAAAATACAAAAAATTACCTGGGCGTGTTCGCGTGAACCTGTAGTCCCAGCTACTCAGGAAGCTGAGGCAGGAGAATTGCTTGAACCTGGGAGGCAGAGGTTGCAGTGAGCTGAGATTGCACCTCTGCACTACAGCCTGGTTGACAGAGCAAGACTCTGTTTCAAGAAAAAAAAAAAAAGAACTAGTTGGGTAGAGACAAGCCAAGTACTTGGCCTACGAACAGATGCAAGGGCTCAAGGATGGCATCTCTACCCTTCAGGTGGTGTACAAATGATAAAGTATTTCTAGACAGGCCAGGCACAGTGGCTCATGCCTGTAATCCCAGTACTTTGGGAGGCCAAGGTGGGTGGATCGCCTGAGGTCAGGAGTTCGAGACCAGCCTGGCCAACATGGTGAAACCCTATCTCTACCAAAAATACAAAAAAATTAACTGGGCATGGTGGCACATGCCTGTAATCCCAGCTCCTCAGGAGGCTGAGGGAGGAGAATCACTTGAACCCAGAGGCGAAGGTTGCAATGAGCTAAGATCGCGCCGTTGCACTCCAGCCTGGGCAACAGAGCAAGACTTTGTCTCAAAAAAAAAAAAAAAGAAAAGAAAAGAAAAAGAATTTCTAGACAGCTTAACAGGAAAAATCCATGGAGAACACTTGCAATCCCTAAGCCTTAGCAATGGGACTTGGGGCCGGGCGCGGTGGCTCAAGCCTGTAATCCCAGCACTTTGGGAGGCCGAGGCGGGTGGATCACAAGGTCAACAGATCGAGACCATCTTGGTCAACATGGTGAAACCCCGTCTCTACTAAAATTACAAAAAATTAGCTGGGCACGGTGGTGCGTGCCTGTAATCCCAGCTGCTCGGGAGGCGGAGGAAGGAGAATTGCCTGAACCCAGGAGGTGGAGATTGCGGTGAGCCGAGATTGAGCCATTGCACTCCAGCCTGGGTAACAAGAGCGAAACTCCGTCTCAAAAAAAAAAAAAAAAAAGCAATGGGACTTGGAACTAAACACTGAGCATCTCAAGGGCTGGTTTTCCTCTGTTTTAATTGACACTGTGCCCTGTTGCCTAGTGCAGGGCCTTGTCCTGTGCAAGCAATCAATAATCACGTGGTGAACAAAAGAATAAATTCTGTGGGCCAGGCTTGGTGGCTCAAACTTGTAATCCCAGCACTTTGGGAAGCTGAGGTGGGTGGATCACCTGAGGTCAGGAGTTCAAGACCAGCCTGACCAACACGGAGAAACCCCGTCTCTAAAATCAAAACAAAACAAAACAAAAAAAATCTGAAAACAAAACTCTGTGTCTTGTAAAATGTGAATAATTGTGTGCTTACTAGCTATGCTACCTCATTCTCTGTGCCTCTATTTCCTTAACTGTAGAAAGGGATAAAAATACCCATTGACTTCAAGGGCTGTTACCAAGATCAAATGCATTAATATTTGTGAAGGGTTAAGAACAGTGACTGGCATATGGTCATTTCTACATCAGTGTTTATTGAAGAAAAGATAAATGCTGATATTCATGGAGTACTGTGAGGAATAAATGAGAAAAGGATTGAAGACAAGTGTTATTGAGCAAAGAGGAGAAGGAAGAAACTGCCAGCCCAAGTAACGAAACCCTACCCCAAGCAGGCTCAGAAGGACCTAGCCCAGAACCAACAAGACACCTGGTGAATCTTAGATGTGTCTTCCCTTGAGCCCAGCCTGCAGTGGGTCTTGGGGAGCCCTGAACCTGCCTGTTCTGCTGTCACCTCCTCTCTCCAACCCCACTAGTACCAGATGATGCCCTTTGCCCAGGACTCTGACAAGGGCCCTATACTCTGCCATCTGTGGTCTACTCCAGGGCCCTGTGCAGTAAAAGTATCCTATCCTTTTACTCATGGCCAACAGCTGAAGTCTCATTTCCACTAAGACAGACTATTTCTTCATCCCTCTCTTACCCCCTTTCTCTTCCTTCTTTGAAAATGCAGCCAGGTGCTATGGCATGCCTGTAATAACAGAACTTTAGGAGGCCGAGGCAGGCAGATGTCTTGAGCCCAGGAGTTCATCATCAGCCTGGGCAACATGGTGAAACCCTGTCTCTACTAAAACCACAAACATTAGCTGGGTGTGGTAGCATGCACCTGTAGTCTGTAGGCTGAGGTGGGAGGATCATTTAAACCTAGGTGCAGTGAACCACAGTTGTACCACTGCACTCCAGCCTGGGAAAAGGAGTGAGACCCTATTGAAAGAAAGAAAGAGAGAGAGAGAGAGAGAGAAGGAAAGAAGGAAGGAAGGAAGGAAGGAAGGAAGGAAGGAAGGAAGGAAGGAAGGAAGGAAGGAAGGAAAGAAATGCTGCCTTTTCTTATGAATCACTGCTCCTCAGAAAGCCTATTGCTCCCACTCAGCAGAGAGGACCCCTTGGCTATCACTGCCAGATGGGTTGGACTGGAGTTCACATGCCCATTGGATATTATTGTTCAGCCAGCTGCCATCCCTCCTTGAGACCAGCCTCCAGACTAGTCACCCCACTGAGCCTCAGCTCTGCCCACGCATTCATTCATTCATCTATTCATTAATCTATTCACATATTCATTTAACCAGTGGTAGCCCAGTTCTTCCTCTGTGCCCAGCACATGGGGCTGGAAACGTCGACATCATTCACAGAATGTCCCTGTATTCAGAGCTCACAGCCTGGTTGGGAAGGGAGACAACTGACAACATGGGCTAATTAAGTGCAAAAATTTAAATGTGTCCGAGGCAGGAGAGACAAGGGAGAGAGCTGCTATTCTCTGGGAGACAGAGGGAAGGATTTCCAGAAACAGCTACATCTGAGATGGATTTTAAAGCAGAAATAGACAAATATCAGGATCATTTAAGATGGAGGGATGAGAAGTCACAGAGGGATGAACAGTGAGGAGTGGGGCTTTCTTATAAGGTGGGAGAGAAGCCTGGAGCAATGGGCAGAGGTCAGATGGTGGAGGGAGTTGAACACTTTTGGGCCAAAAATCTTAAATTTCATAATCTTGGTAGAGGAGAGGAATGTGCCAGGCCCCGTGTTGTGCCCTCTAGAGCTGCTTCAGTGAGGGACTGATTGCCCTGGCTGTCGATAGTACTGTCTGGAGGCAGCGTTCAGCTCTCAGGCTCCTTTAAGGATTGCGTTAGCATCAGAGAGTCACCTTGTCCAAGGTCATGCCCTTCCCTGTCTGGGCAGCCCACGTCCTCTCACTGAGGGATGCAAGAGTATAAAGGCCCAGCTGGCTGGTCTCAGTGGCTCATGCCGGTAATCCCAACACTTTGGGAGGCTGAGGTGGGCAGATTGCTTGAGTCCAGGAGTTCGAGACCAGCCTGGCCAACACAGTGAAACCCTGTCTCTACTGAAAAAATACAAAAGTTATCTGGGCGTGGTGGTGCGCACCTACAGTCCCAGCTACTTGGGAGGCTGAGGCAGGAGAATTGCTTGAACCTGGGAGGCAGAGGTGGCAGTGAGCTAAGATCGTGTCTGCACTCCAGCCTGGGTGACAGAGTGAGACCCTATCTTTAAAAAATAAAATAAAATAAAAGTAAAGGCCCAGCCATCTTGGTCTAACTCAGGACAACTTGGAAAGGTCATTCTGCTTCTAAAGCTTCCCATGTGGTTGGCTGAGGCTGTCATTGGGTCTGCACTGAAACTCAGCCTCCTCCTCTGCCCCTTCCTGCTTCCTTTTCCTCTCTCTCACAGGTATTGCCGCCAAAGGCAGCATCACCCAGGTCATAGACCCCATCCCCTTTACCTCCTCAGGCTTCACTCATAGGAAACATTTATCCCCCTCCATCTCTCCTGCTTCAGACTCCTCCCTGTGAGCCACTTAAATATTCTTAGCTCTCTCTCAGATCTCCCAAAAGTACCCAACGCCACATTGCCTTCCAGCTCCGTCCTCTTTTTCTCCTCTGCTTTCTAGCCAAATTCCTCCAAAGGGCTACCCCTGTCTGTATCCCTCCCTATCATTCATTCTTTTGTCAGTGCCATCAAGCTTCTGCCCCACCCCTAGGGTTCTCACTGGGCCTCCATTGCTCACCACATCATTAAATTCAGTGGACAGGCTGGGCGTGGTGGCTCACACCTGTAATCCCAACACTTTGGGAGGCTGAGGAAAATGGATCACCTGAAATCAGGAGTTCAAGACCAGCCTGGCCAACATGGTGAAACCCGTCTTTACAAAAATACAAAAAGTAGGCTGGGCTCAGTGGCTCATGCTCATACAAAAATCCCAGCACTTTGGGAGGCTGAGATGGGCGAATCATGAGGTCAGGAGTTCAAGATCAGCCTGACCAACATAGTGAAACCCTGTTTCTACTAAAAGTACAAAATTAGCTGGGCGTGGTGGTGTACATCTGTAATCTCAGCTACTTGGGAGGCTGAGGCAGGAGGTGGAGGGTGCAGTGAGCCGAGACTGTGTCGTTGCACTCCAGCCTTGGTGACAGAGAGAGACTGTGTCTCAAAAAAAAAAACAACAACAAACAAAATACTTAGCCAGGTGTGGTGGTATGCACCTGTAATTTCAGCTATTTGGGAGGCTGAGGCATGAGAATCACTTGAACACGGGAGGTGGAGGTTGCAGTGAGCCGAGATCGTGCCATTGCACTCCAGCCTGGCGAGAGAGCAAGGCTCAGTGTCAAAATAAATAATCAAGGCCAGGCAAGGTGGCTCATGCCTGTAATCCCAGCACTTTGGGAGGCCAAGGTGGATGGGTCACAAAGTCAGGAGTTCAAGACCAGCCTGGCTAATATAGTGAAACCCTGTCCCTACTAAAAATAAAAAAATTAGCTGGGCGTGGTGGCAGGTGCTTGTAATCCCAGCTGCTCAGGAAGCTGAGGCAGGAGAATCACTTGAACCCGGGAAGCAGAGGTTTCAGTGAGCAGAGATTGCGCCATTACACTCCAGCCTGGGTGACAGAACAAGACTAGAAAAAACAAAAATAAACAAATAAACAAATAAATCCAGTGGACACCTTAGACCATAACTCAGTTCAGCTCTTGACCTCTCTTTTTTTGGTAAAACACTCTTGGTTTCCATGCTGCTGTGCTTTCCTAGTCCTTGTCTCTCTCCCAGCCCAAAGACTCCTCTTTGTTTCCTTTTTCTTTATCTGTCCCTTAATTATTAGTGCTCTGTCACAGACCCTCGTTTTTCTCAGCTCTCACACTCTCCCTGTATGATCTCATTCACTGTCATGACTGCTAATACCACCGAGACGTTAATAACTCCTACGCCTTTCTCTTTCCAGTTCAGATCTCTCTTGAGCTTACATCTCCCCTGGTCACGCTACAGGCTCCCCAGGCTCGACATGTGCACAATATACGTGTCAGCCTCTCCTCAAACCTTCAGCTCCCTCCTCCGTGTCTGTGCCTCACCCGTCCCAGTTTTTGCCACCCAGACTGCCCAAGACCTCCCTGAACGCCCACCTGGCTGCATTTTCCAGCTTAACTCTTCCCTCTCTCCTGTCTCAGATGCACATCTGACTCAAAATTAAATCATCTGCCAGGAACCAGATTGTGGTGGCCAAGTCAAGAGTGTTGGGTAATTGAATGACTCCTGGACACCATGGGCAGAAGAAGTTGGAAAGCTTTCAGAACCGGGAGCTGTCAGCTGCCTGCCTGCCCTCTCCACCACACTCCTACTCCCCTCCAGGCTGGACCATTTTTTCTTTCCTTAAGTGTTCTGTTTACAAGAGGCTTTCTCTGCTTCTCCCTGGGCAGTTGGCTAAATGTGACTATGCCAGAGATCTGGGGTTACATATCCTCAATTGAAGCAGTCAGTAAACAAATCAGTGTGTTTCAGGTGCAAGGGCAAGTCTCCGAAAGAGAGACTGGGTTAGTCCTGGTGAAGTGCCCATCGCTGGTCCAGTGAACTAAGGCTCAGAGGGTTAGGCCATGGGGTAGGAAGCATAGCTGGGAGGACTCCTGGGGCAGGTGTGAAGATCAAGGGGAAGTGGGGTCTTTGGCTGGGGAGCTATTTAACATGTGATTTTTCCAGCCTTGAATAATCACAGTGAACAAAAACTCGCAATGATTATAAAATTAAAGTTTATACAAATATCTAGTATTTCGCCTACCCACCTGTGTTATGGTTTTGTGAAGCATCATTTACTTATTTCACTTTCTCTCTTTTTTTCTACCTTGTTATGCTAATTAGTAGTAACACAGTAGAAAGAATATTGTAAGAAAAATATTCCATGAGCCTGTTCCTAAAAAATAAAATTTTTTAATTTTATCGTATATATACTTTTCTCTATAACACAAAGTTATTAATTATAATAATGAATTAAAAGGCCTTTTGAGTCCATTTTCTTTCCGCATTTATATATGCAGAAAGACCTAGAAATTCAGTGTGGAAGAGATAATCAAAAGTATCATCTAGTCGCTTCTGACAGAAGGAAGTTTATAACCTGTGCATAAGTTCTTAGGAAATAATATCACCAGGAAATCTTTGATGGCCCCCTTATGGGTAAAAAAAAATAATTTTAGAAAATTTATTTTCAGATCAGCATATTGTAGCATAATTCTTAAAGAAACTTTTACTTTAAATCAGTTTTATTGTAAGCCTAGAAAAGAAACAGGACCAGGAGATGAACCCAGTGTTGACAAGAAGCTGGTGAGATAAAAAGAAATATACTGTGGGACCACTTGTTTTTAAGAAATGAAACTCTGGATTTATGTACCAGCTTAAGAAAAACCTCTCTAGGCACTTTGTTCAGCAGGTATTTGGATCTTCTCTGAAGTTTTTAGTATGTTTCAAATAAAAGCAGATTTCTTTGTTTCAAGTTAGTGATTTTTGATACCTTATTCATTCATTTATTTAACAAATATTTTCTAGACATCAATTATAGACTAAGTGTTGTTCAGGATATAAAGTTAAATGTCAACAGACCTTTTCTTTTCGTTTCTTTTTTTTTTTTTGGAGATGGAGTTTCGCTCTTGTGACCCAGGCTGGAGTGCAATGACGCGATCTCGGCTCACTGCAACCTCCGCCTCATGGGTTCAGGCAATTCTCCTGCCTCAGCCTCCTGAGTAGCTGGCATTACAGGCACGCGCCACCATGCTCAGCTAATTTTTTGTATTTTTAGCAGAGACGGGGTCTCACCATGTTGACCAAGATGGTCTCGAGCTCTTGACCTCATGATCTACCCGCCTCGGCCTCCCAAAGTGCTGAGATTACATCGTTTCTTTTTTTGAGATGGAGTTTCACTCTTGTTACCCAGGCTGAAGTGCAATGGTGCCATCTCAGCTCACTGCAACCTCCGACTCCCAGGTTCAAGTGATTCTCCTGCCTCAGCCTCCCAAGTAGCTGGGATAATAGGCTCCTGCCACCATGCCCAAATAATATTTGTATTTTTAGTAGAGACGTGGTATCATCATGTTGGCCAGGCTGGTCTCAAACTCTTGACTTCAGGTGATCCACTCGCCTCAGCTTCCCAAAGTGCTAGGATTACAGGTGTGAGTCACTGTGCCCAGCTAACAGACCTTTTCTTCAAGGAGCACACTACACAGGCTACATCCGTGGAAGCTACATTAAAAGGTATATATTTACCCTTGTGCTCTGCTGGTGTGAATGAAAAATGGTATAGCCACTGTGGAAAACAGGTCCTCAAGAAATTACTAATAGGGCTGGCCATGGTGGCTCACAACTGTTAATCCCAATACTTTGGGAGGCTGGGGTGGAAGATTGCTTGAGACCAGGAGTTCAAGACCAGCCTGGGCAACATAGTGAGACACCCATCTACATAAAATAAAAAACAATGAGCTGAGCATGATGGCTCACACTTGTAGTCTCAGCTACTCAGGAGACTGAGGCAGGAGGATTCTTGATCTCAGCAGTTCAAGGCTGAAGTGAGCCAAGATTACATTACTGTACTGCAGCCTGGGTGACAGAGCAAGACCCCGTCTCTTTTTTTTGAGACGGAGTTTCACTGTTGTTACTCAGGTTGGGGTACAATGGTGTGATATCAGCTCACTGCAACCTCTACCTCCTGGGTTCAAGCAATTCTCCTGCCTCAGCCTCTTAAGTATCTGGAAATACAGGCGCCCACTACCATGCCCAGCTAATTTTTCTGTATTGTTGGTAGAGATGGGGTTTCACCATGTTGGCCAGGTTGGTTTTGAACACCTGACCTCAGGTAATCCACTTGCCTTGGCCTTCCAAAGTGCTGGTATTACAGGTGTGAGCCACTGTGCCTGTCCAAGACCCTGTCTCTTGAAAAAAAAAATTAAAAATAAAATTACCATATGACCCAGCAATTCCACTTCTGGCTATATATCCAAAAGAATTGAAAACAAAAGCTCAAACACTTGAACATTCATGTTTATATTTGTTTGTTCTCACATTGCTATAAAGAAACACCTGAGACTGTGTAGTTTGTAAAGAAAAGGTGTTTCATTGGCTCGCAGTTCTGCAGGCTATACAGGAAGCATGGCAGCTTCTACTTCTGGGAGACCTCAGAGAGTGACTGCTCATGGTGGAGGGCAAAAAGGGAGCAGGACTGAGAGAGAGAGAGGAGGTGCCACATACTTTTAAACAACCAGACCTCATGAGAACTCTATCACAAGAACAGCACCAAAGAGACTGCTAAACCATTCATGAAGGATCCATCCCCATGATCCAATCACTTCCCACTGGGCCTCTCCTCCAACATTGGGGATGACAATTCAACATGAGATTTGGGTGGGGACACAGATTCAAACCATATCAAGGTTCATAGCGGCATTATTCACAATAGCCAAAAGGTGTAAGAAACACAAGTGTCCATCAACAGATGAATGCATCAGCAAATGGTGCTGTATACATTCAATAGAATATTATTCAGCCTCAGGAAGGAAAGAAATTCTGGCACATGCTACAATATGGATGAAAATTAAAGTGAAATAAACGACATGAAAGGACAAATACTTAGTGATTTCACTTCTAAGAGGTATCTAGAGTAGTGAAATTCATAGAGACAAAAAGGGATCAGAGAGTTAGTGTTTAGTGGGTACAGGTTTTCAGCTTGGAATGATGGAAAAGTTTTGGAGGAAGATGACGATGGTTGCATAAGAATGGGAACGTACCTAATGGCACTGAACTATACCTTACAAGATTTAAAATGGCAAATTTTATGCTATGTACATTTTACCACTATTTAAAAAAGGATATACATTTATAAGGAACCAAGTGATGTTGGGGACTTAAAAAGGGAGTACTTAGTTCCTTTGGGGGCTAAGAAAGGTTTTCTCAAGGAGACACTTGAGCAGGGAGACAACTTGTATGGTGGAAAGGGTCGGGAGTCCTGGGTCTCAGATCCACTCTGTCACTTAGTAGTGGACCTTATACATGTAACTTTGGACAAGTGACATAACTCCGCTAGAGGCAGTGTAGAATGGGGGTTTGTCTCAAGGATGCTGAACCAGATGTCTTTTTGAACCAGAAGACTTTTTGTTTTTGTTTTCTTTTTCTTTTTTGGGGGGCAGACAAAGTCTCACCTTGTGGCCCAGACTTGAGTGCAGTGGTATGAACGCAGCTCACTGCAACATCCACCTACTGGGTTCAGGTGATTCTCCTACCTGAGTTTCCTGAGTAGCTGGCACTACAGGCATGTACCATCATGCCTGGCTAATTGTTGCATTTTTTGGTAGAGATGGGCTTTCACCATGTTGGCCAGGATGCTCTTCAACTTCTGACCTCGTGATCTACCTGCCTCAGCCTCCCAAAGTGCTGGGATTACAGGTGTGAGCCATCACGCCTGGCCAGATGATGTTTTTGAATCGCAGTTCATTTACAAGCAATGTGGCCCTGGTCAAGTTAAAAAGTGGACACCGGCTGGGCATGGTGCCTCATGCCTGTAATCTCAGCACTTTGGGAGGCTGAGGCGAGCAAATCACGAGGTCAGGAGTTTGAGACCAGCCTGGCCAACATGGTGAAACCCCATCTCTACTAAAAATACAAAAAATTAGCTGGGCATAGTGGCAGGCACCTGTAATCCCAGCTACTTAGGAGACTGAGGCAGGAGAATCGCTTGAACCCGGGAGGCAGAGGTTGCAGTGAGCTGAGATCGTGCCCCTGTATTCCAGCCCTGGTGACAGGGTGAGACTCTGTCTCAAAAAAATAAAAATAAAGTGGAAACCTTTTTGTTTTTTCTTCCTTGTGTCTATAGGCTATGCAAAAAGTGGAAGTCTTTAAGTCTTGGTTTCTTCAACTATAGATGGGGAGCTTATAGCCCATCTCATAGGGTTGTTGTGAAGGTGTAATTAGATGTTATATGTGAAACCACTAGCACAGCACCTGCCATAAACTAGGTGCTCAGTAAATGTTAGCAGCTTTATTTTCAGAACTGTAGCTATAAAATAGGGTTAACATTATTTGTCTTCAAACTTTTGAGTTACTTTGAGGTTCAATCGAGATACTGTATGTGGTAGAGCTTTGTGTGGAAGGTAGACAGTGGTCTTACAGGTGGGAAGATCTGGACATTCAGTCCCATTGGAGGGAACAGCATAAGCAAAAGGCAGGAGGCCGACAAGTGTTGGGTGTTAGGGTTGATTGTAACGTTGGAGTATGAAAGAGATTAGCAGGAAATAAGGCCGGAAAGAGAAAACTGGGATAGTTTATGAAGGGCCTTGAAGGCCCAGCTAAGAAGTGCTTGCAGATGTAGAGTCCATGGAATATAAGTGGACGTGAGAGGGCAAGGATCGTGCCATGATTTGATTTGGCATTGAGAGTTCAATTTGGAGGGTGTGTTAGGCTACCTTCAAGCTGGTCCCTAATGAGTCTCATCTCCTGATATTCACATTCTGTGCAATTTCTTCTTCTTGAGCGTCATCTGGATCTAGTAACTTGCTTTAAAAAAAGAGAACACAAGTAAGTGTGGCGGCCTAGCTTTAACTTTCATGCACCTTTAATCCCAGCACTTTGGGAGGCTGAGGCAAGCTGATCACTTTGGGAGGTTGAGGTCAGGAGTTTGAGACCAGCTTGGCCAACATGGTGAAAACTCATCTTTACTAAAAATATAAAAATTAGCTGGGTGTGGTGGCAGGCACCTGTAGTCCCAGCTACTTGGGAGGCTGAGTCAGGAGAATCACTTGAACCCAGGAGGTGAAAGTTGCAGTGAGCCGACATCTGTACTCCAGCTTGGGTGACAGAGCGAGAAAAAAAAAAAAAAGAGAGACTGACTTCTATCTTGGTTGCCTTATTTTGCTCTCTGGTTCCCTCACTCTGTTGGAAACCAGCAATCATGTGCTGAGCTGCCCCATGGAGAGGCCATAGGTGGTGGAACCAGTATATCTGGCCAACGATCATTGAGCACCTGAGGCTTGCCAGCAGCCGTGAGTGAGCTAGAAAGTGAACCTTCCCCCAGGTGTGCCTTGAGATGACTGCAGCCTTAGCTGTTGCCTTGATTGCAACTTTATGAAGACCCTAACCCAGAGGCACCCAGCTAAGCTGAGTCTAGGTTCCTAACACAGAAAATGTGATACAATCCATGTTTGTTATTTTAAACCAAGAAGTTTTGGGGTCATTTTTTCATAGCAATAGGTAACAAATATAGAGGAGAATCAGAGTTTGAAGCACTGGCAGGCTACACCGGGAGGCCCAGTTGTTAGGAGAGGTGCTGGAATTCGGCAAATGAAGTAGGATCTGGGATTACAGATACAGGGCTGGCCGAGGGGTGAACTAATCAGATTGTAGAGGGTGAAAGGGTAGGAAGAGAAGAGAAAAGAAAAGAAAGAAAAGGAATAGGAAGATGAGGGAAGAGGATACAGTGAAAGGAAAAGGGAAGGAGAAAGAAGAAAGGGGAAGAGAGAAAAGAAGAGGAGGAAGAGGAGGGCAGAGAACTGAGCATGAATCTTGGGATGTAGAGGATTTGGAAGCAAAGATGAGAGATTGACCTTACCGTTGTATCCATTATAATACTTAGTTTTTACTAGAGCTCAGTATGATAGGTCTTTTTAAATTATTATTATTGTCACTGACAGATGAGAAAGCTGAGAGGCTAAATAACCTGACCAAGGCCAAGTAGCCATTTAGTGGTGGAGCTAGGATTCAGATCCAAGGTTGACTGGGACCCAGAGCTCTTAACTACAGGGCTACAGTGCCTACAATTGTACTCTTTCTATGTTAGACACTGGCTTCCTTATTAATTAGGATTAGGTTTGGCTGCCCATACTGGAAATAAGTATATAGCAGTGGATTTAATAAAACAGAAATTTATTCCTCCTTCTGTAAGAGCTGTCTGGAGGAAGCAATCAAGGGTTGGTGCTATCCCCTAGAGATGGTGGCTTCATGGTGCCATCTGTGCCATGAACTTAAGAAACTCTTAAGTTTCTGCTTCATTATCCTAGTGCATGACCTCTACTCTCAAGATTATTTTATGGGCCAAGGTGACTCCTGGAGCTCCAGCCATCAACTACGGGCTGGGAAAAGGAGACGGGAGAAGTTTGTCTCTACCAAGTTATGTTCCTCTAAGTAGGCTTCTTAGAAATCCCAGTCAGTTAATCCCAGTTAAGGGCATGGTGCACAATAAGACCACTTTCACTTCAGATGCCAGCTACAAGTTCTGGGGTCCCCTGGCCACCTGCACTTCTGACCAACTGGCTGAAAAGTTGGGGGTTCCTGTGACTCCTTAAGGTTCTATAATTTGCTAAAATGACACAGAACTCAGGAAGCACTATAGTTAGGATTACAGTTTAATTATAAGGGATATAAATCAGGGCCAGTTAAGTGGAGAGGTCAAGGGCAAGTGCCAGGAGGGTCCTGGACGCAGAGCTTCCATGCCTTCTCCCTGTGGTGTCAGGGTGTATCACCCCCCTGGCACATCAATATATTAACCAACCAGGAAGCTTTTCTGGGCTTGGATGTCCAGAATTTTTATCAGAGTTTCATTATACAGGCATGATTGATTGACTCATTGGCCTTATGATTGAACTCAATCTCCAGCTCCCTCAAAGCTCCAAACCTCTAATCACATGGTTGGTCTTTCTGGTGACCAGCCACCATCCTAAGTCATCACTTTAGCATAAAATTAGATGTGATCTAAGGGATTCATGAATAATAAAGACCCTCTTATAGCTTGGGAGATTTCAAGGGTTTTAGATGTTGCCTCCCAGGAATCCAATACAAAGACCAGAGGAATTTTTAAAAATAATACAACATTTCCCCTACTCTAGGAGCTCCTACTATGTGCCAGGCATTGTGCTAGGCTATTCCTTCCATCCATCCATCCATCCATCCATCCACCCACCCACCCACCCACACATACAACCATTATTTAAATGTTTATAGTGCTATATCAGCTTTTCTGCAAGAAGCAGAAAAGGCAGTCAATAGGATTTTAAAATAGAAGATGAATTTACTCACAAAACTGGAAATCCAAGGGAAAGCAGTTGCTTCTTTGGTTCAGATGCTGGACAATGTCTGCAGACACCTAGGCTCTCCTTGTCTTGGTGCCCCAATTGCCATGTTTATTTTGTTTTGAATAAATGTTTTATTTTAGAATATTTACAGATAAAAATTAGAAGCTGGTGCAGAGAGTTCCCTAATATCCCATACACTGTTTCCTCAATTATTAACATCTTACATTAATATGGTGTTTTTTTGCAATTAATGAACCAATGTGATATGTTAGTACTAACTGAAGTGTATACTTTATTCAAATTTCCTTAGTTTTTACCTAATATCCCTTTTCTGTTCTAGGATCCTATCCAGAATGCCAGATTACATTCAGTCCTCTTTTCTCCTTAGGCTCCTCTTGGCTGTGACAGTTTTTCAGCTTTTTTTACTTTTTATGACCTTGACAGTTACAAGGAGTACAAAGACCAGACAAATTACTGGCCAGGTATTTTGTAGAATGTCCTTCAATTGGTATTCATCTAATGTTTTTCTCATTATTAGTCTGGGATTACAGGCTTTGGGAGGAAGACCGCAGAGATAAACCACCAAACCATGTTGATTTTGTCTTCATATTTTCACTTCATTATCATAGGTAGCTGCTGTGAGCACTCCAGATTCAGGGCTACATTCACAGATGAAGAGGCAGAAAAATGGAGAGAAGAGCCATGTCTGTCCCCTCTTTTTCTGAGACAGGCTCTTGCTCTATTGCCCAGGCTGGAGTGCAGTGGACAAAGTGCTGGGATTATATGATGAGCCAGCAGGCCTGGCCTGTCTGTCCCTTTTTAAAAAATCAGCAAGGTCACCCCTCCTCCTGACAGGCTCAGAAGGCAGGGAACAGGATGCTCATTCTTGTTTTAGACTTGATTGGGACTGAGCACATTGTCATTAGAACAAAATCAGGCTTCTATGAGTATAGAAGGATGTAGGCCAATGAATGGCAGGCCAACAACTGGTCGTGTCTGCCCCAAGTATTTATTCTGTATGAGACTGCACTGTACTGGGTGCTATGAAAGGACATAAGAGATGGAGCATTCTATTACATTTTTCCAGAAATTATACATTGTGATAACATTCTCATTTGAAGGCATTATTGTAGAAGGATGGAGTCATCCCACTGAATCTTTGGTTACTCAATCAAATCCATCCTTAGAAGATAAACATTGATCGTATGTCACATGTGCTATCAACTGTAAAAACCAGTTCTAAAGAGTTATTCCTGTCTGGGTGCAGTGGCTCATGCCTGAAATCCCAGCACTTTGTGAGGCTGAGATGGGATGATCCATTGAGGCCAGGAGTTTGAACCCAGCCTGAGCAACATAGTGAGACCTCGTCTGTATAAAAAAATACAAAAAATTAGCTGGGTGTAGTGTTGTGCACCTGCAGTCTCAGCTATTCAGGAGCCTGAGGCAGGAGGATTGCCCAGGAGTTCAAAGTGATAGTGAGAGATGATTGCATCACTGCACTCCAGCCTGGGTGACAGAGCAAGACCCACTTCCTAGAGAAACAAATAAATAAACAAGTAAACAGTCATTCCTAAAGCAATGAAGCAATGATGCATTTTGAGAATAAGCATTTAGTCAGCTTCCCCAAAGTGGCAAGTTGGAGAGTGTTACCCTTTCCTAGATGTCCATGATTAAAAGAAAAAAATCAAATCTGTCATATTATAGTCACATCTTACAACACCTTGCCCTTGACATGTTTATGACCTAGATGAGGAAACTAACAGAGGTGGAAGGAGAGCAAACAGCGCAAGACTGTTTAATATGGTGGTAGGTTATGTATTACAGGCAACATATTCTGTGGGAGTTTATTTATTTATGAGACAAGAGTCTCACTCTGTCGCCCAGGCTGGAGTGCAATAACCCGATCTCACTGCAACCTTCTGAGGGAGTTTAGAACAGACAAAGATCAGAGAAAGCAGGCATCACAGAAGAGCTTCGGAGAGGTGGGGCCCAATGTGGCTGTGAAGGATGGTCTGGCTGTCCTTAATTTCCCTCCTCCCCTGCCTTGAGACCTGGATTCCTCTAAAATAGCTGTTTATTCTCTCTTTATTAAGCACCTAGTTACTTATTTTCATTAATTCTCAGTTTATCTGTTAAGGTCTTCTGATTTTTACTTTGTAATCTTAATTAAATAACTTTAAAACATTTTAGGAGAAAAATTGCTCAGGCTGGAGTGCAGTGGCCATTCACAGGTGTGATCATAGCATACTGCTGCCTCACACTACTGCACTCAAGCAATTCTCCTGTCTCTGCCTCCAAAGTAGCTGGTACTACAGTTGCATGCCACCAACCTGGCTAAATTACTTTTTTGTACAGTGTTTTATATGGTAGTCTTTGCAGCCACATAGATCAATATTTGAACTGAAGCTCTAGTACTTAACTGGCTTTGTGATCTTGTGGAAATTTCTTACTCTCTCTCATTCTATTTCTTTTTTTTTTTTTTTTTGAGAAGGAGTTTTACTCTTGTTACCCAGGCTGGAGTGCAATGGTGCCATCTTGGCTCACCGCAACCTCCGCCTCCCGGGTTCAGGCAATTCTCCTGCCTCAGCCTCCTGAGTAGCTGGGACTACAGGCACGCACCACCATGCCCAGCTAAGTTTTTTGTATTTTTAGTAGAGATGGGGTTTCACCATGTTGACCAGGATGGTCTCGATCTCTTGAACTCGTGATCCACCCGCCTCGGCCTCCCAAAGTGCTGGGATTACAGGCGTGAGCCACCGCACCCAGCCTCTATTTCTTATTTAATAACAATCCCAACCAGGCTGTTGTGAGACTGTAATAAGATGATGCAAGGGGACACAGATCATAGTGTACCCCCAAAGAAAGTGCTCGTTAATGGCATCTACTGTGATAATCACCATATCAATGACAGAGGCAATGGTGATGTTAACAGAAACTCATGGAAAGGGATGGCCAGGAAGAAATACCTACTTGGTTTTCACCATTTTGTCACTGTTAAGTTTACATGAATGTCTGCTCACCAAAAGTCAGTTTCATTTCCCTTGACATTTTAATAATCTTTATGTTAGAAACAGCAAAGATGGACTCAGACTCAGGGAGCTTCTATTTTATCATCTGTGAAGGCATCAACCTTGTGACTCAAACTGTTGAGCAGAGATCAGGTAATATTCTACATGAGACACTGGCACAAGCACAAGAGATCTTAAACATCTGCAATTAGTTGACAGTTTATTAGGGCTTGGAAACCAATCTAAAGAAAGTTATGCTTTAAATCAATGGAAGTTGTCAATGAGCCTGTGAAGGAATCTTTGCTAGGGTCCTCAGGCTTCTACTGCAACTCATACTGCCAGCAACAAAAAGAGAAGCCTCCCAAGCAGAAGGTCAATCTAATTCAATCAAGTAAGGCAGAACGATGGTATCAAGTTTCCACATCACTGAATGACCATGGGTTTAGAGGTGTGTACCATAAAATAACCGTGGGTGTTAGACATTTAACAAGTTGTTTTATTCTTAATTGCTGGCATTTGCTTAACTGTTTTCTTAATTCTAATTTATGTTTTTAAGCTCCAGTTTGTTTACATAGTCCATAGTTCCCAATTGCCTTTATTTAAATGTTGATTTAATTTTATTTACTTTTTTTTTCTTTTTCTGAGATGGAGTCTTGCTGTTGCCCAGGCTGGCGGGCAGTGGCATGATCTCAGCTCACTGCAACCTCGGACTCTGGGGTTCAAGTGATTCTCCTGCCTCAGCCTCCCGAATAGCTGGAATTACAGGTGCCACCACCAAGCCCAGCTATTTTTTTTTGTTTGTATTTTTTAGTAGAGATGGGGTTTCACCATGTTGGCAAGGCTAGTCTCAAACTCCTGACCTCATGATCCACCCGCCTAGGCCTCCTAAAATGCTGGGATTACAGGCGTGAGCCATTGTGCCTGGCCTATTTATGTTTTTATATATCTTGCTTTGCTTACATAACTCATTGTTTGGAGTGGGCTAGAAATAACCACAAATCCCCATTGCTAATTAGCCTCATCCTCATGACTGATTAGTTAAGATTATGAGCCTAGAAGGAGGGCAGAGAGGAGTCCTAGTGATGAGTCACAGGATCACTGAATTTTAGAGCTGGATGGAATCTTAGAGTTTAAGGCATCTTTCAGTTAGAATTCTGTGGTTTTGCATCTTCAGCGTTGGAGAATTATGAAAGGTTGACTGCTTGCTCCTGCTCCTTTTGGAAAAAATTCCTAAGGATTTGGTGATAGCTTTGAAAAACAAATTAAGAATAAAGAAAAAACCCAATCAGTGACGACTATGAGTAACCCATTATGGGGGATCGAAAGAAGAATTGGAAACTTGATACATCAATGGGCCATAGAAGAGCAGGGAATATTAATGAACATGAAGGGGGTTCTTCTTTGGAGGTAAGTAAGCAGAGTGGATTTTTTGGAACTCCCTCCTCAGCAGCTGTGCAGTTTGTAAGGATTTTAGCTTGCCTAACTGTAAGCTTAGCTATTAGCTTTGCAGTGGGGAGTATTTAAAAGTACACAGAACATATGAAGGAAAGAACCTGGAACTGAGTAGCCTGCTTCATTCCAAGAATCCATCTGGCATTTAAAGAACTGCTTGTCCTACATTAAACCCTGCAGAGTAAGAGCCATTTTTCATAGCCTCATACCCCTATTTTTGGTTTCTTTGGTTTCAGGTAAGACAGCTTACTGAGTTTGGGGAAGGAACAAGGAGACTTCCGAACCACGGAACCAAAGGACTCATTTTGTGCTCGATGAATCTAAAATGGGGAACACACGTTGAAGCCTGTTTGGGAAATCAGCTTAAGAGCAATCTCAAGTCTCCACAAGAGGCGGAGGTCCATATTCCAAAATAATGTGAACCTTCAGTTATTTGTTGACAGAATACAATGGAAGAAGAGGTGTTATAGATACGAAAAATCGTGGCTGGATTCACCATTAAATGACTCATGGTGATGGGGTAAGTTGACAAGTGAAATAATATCTCTTCCTAAAAAACGTATCGTTGTAATGAAGAGCTCGTTTTTGCAGCTTCAGTTCGTCTGGAGGCATCGAATAGCAAACGCTGCCAAAGGAGTAGTCCCTGGATTACCAGGAGTTGCAGAGTGTGTAAAGTGTTGTAAACCTGAAATTAGTCCTGGACTGCAGGCATTTTCCCTTCTCCCAGACTCGCTTCCCTATTACACATTTCCCCTTTCAAGGGAGTCTGTGGCACTCAGGTCCACTCAGCTCAGGCCTCAAGCACGCGGGACCAGGGGCTACCACCTTAACTGGTCACTCCTTGAGGGACAGCACCAGGCCCGGGTGCTGGCGCCGACATTGAGCGGCGCCCTCTCGGTTACCATGGCGACCGCGGGTGGGGCGGGGCCCCCACTCGCCGCTTCCCCGCCTCTGCCCAGGACCTTTCGAACGCTCCAATTGGGACAACGTTTTCTTGCCTCTGTCCCGCCCCGTTCGGCTCCGAGCGCTTTGCGATTGGCCCTGGACGAGCGGCCTGGTACCCAGAGGGCAACACCTCCTGACCGGAAGAGCGGGAAAGTGCACCAGGCGTTGTCCGAGGCGTGAAGCTCACGAGTGCGGCGGGGGGAGTACACAGTTGGCTTTGGAGCAAGTTGTCCTCTGTCCCATACACAAGCCCCGGCGCCCATGACTGCCAACAGCAGGGAGTAGGCGTCGGGGTCCCGGCACAGCGTTTCTAGGCCGGCCAGGTCCATCTCCGGGGGCGAGGACGCGACAAGGATGGAGCGAGAATCAGGCGGCGCACTTCGAAGCGCCGGGGCAACAGACAGGCCAGAGGGGACGGGCCGGGCCGCGGGGGCGGTGCCGGCGGCGGCGGCGGGAGGCGCAGGGCCCAATGAGCGCGCGCACCGCCCCGGGGGCGGGGCCTGAGGAGCGCTCCCCCGCCCTCGCCCGCCCCGCCCCTCCCCCCGGCGCGGGGCCGCAGTGAGTGAGTGGCACTGGCAGCCTGTCAATCCCTCAGCCCAGCGGCCTTCCAGCCTGGTCCGCGGCGGCTGCTGGCTGGGTGCGCGGCTCCGGCGGCGGCGGCGGCGGCGACTTCTCCCGCCCCTTCCATCCGCTGTCCACTCGACGCGTGGCCCGCTGCGGCCCTCCTCCGGGCGCCGCGCCCCCGCCGCCTCAGCCCGCCCGCTCCCAAACTTTCCTCCTCCGCCCCCCTCGCTCCCCGCGGCCCGCCCGCAGGCCTCCTTCGCCGCCGCCGCCCGCCGCCGCCGCTGCCTCCCCCGGGGCCGCCAGGGCTCGGATCCCGCCCGGCCGAGGCGGCGGCGGCGGGCAAGGAGGACAGTGCGCAGGCTGGCGCGGGGGGCGGCGGGCGTCCCGGCAACTCGGCCGGCGCTGAGGAGCAAGTTGCTCGGGGCCGCCCGGCGGGGCGCGCGGCGGCGAGGAGGCGGCGCGGCGGCCGCGTGAGGGCAGCGGACGCCGCTGCCTCCGCCTCCACCACAGCCGCGGAGCCGGGCGCTTCCGCCCGCCGCTTCTCCTCAGGTTCGGCGGCGGCGGAAGCCGGAGCCGGGCGCCGGTCCGCATCGCCTCAGCCGCGGGCCCTGCTGGCCGGGCCGCCTCCTCCCCACGCGGGCAGGGAGCGCGCGGCCGCCTCCCCCTCCCCCTCCCCCTCTTTCTTCTCCTCCCTCGCCGCCGCCGCCGCCGCCGCCGCCTCCTCAGCCTTCTCCTCAGCCGCCGCCCGCTCCCGCCCGCGCGCGGCGGGATGGACGATCAATCCAGGATGCTGCAGACTCTGGCCGGGGTGAACCTGGCCGGCCACTCGGTGCAGGGGGGCATGGCCCTGCCGCCTCCCCCGCACGGCCACGAAGGGGCGGACGGCGACGGCAGGAAGCAGGACATCGGCGACATCCTCCACCAGATCATGACCATCACCGACCAGAGCTTGGACGAGGCGCAAGCAAAGTTGGTGTCGTCTCATTAAGCATCTTTTGTGTGTGTGCTGGTGCCGGGCCCGCGGCCGAGTCGGGGCCGGGGGTGGCGCCCGGGGCCGGGGCCGCAGCCCCAGTCGAGGAACTTTCTCTGAAAGCCGGCCGCCCGCCCGGGCCTCGAGGGGGACTCGCCCGAGCCCCCTGAAGCGGGCGGGAGTCGGCAAAGTTGCTCTGGGGGGATCAGGACGGACTCGGTGCGGCACGGATTCAGTGGCGTCCTTTCCCCCGTCCTGCCCCTAGCAGCCCGGCCCCCTCCCACGGATTTAAACCTCCGCTCCGGATCCCCGTGCCGGCCGCGCCACCGGGAAGTGCAACTTTCTCTTCTGGCCGGGAGTCCCGGAGCCGACTCCCCGTGGCTGCGGGACGACCTCGCCATGCTTACGGGCCTCCCGGTCCCGGCGCGGGGCGATGGGCAATTCCCTGGCGGGTCCGGGTGCGGACGGCCAAGTTCTCGGGAAGGGAGGGCCGCCTTGCAAACTTTGCCGAGCTGTCACCCGCCCGCTGGCCGCAGTCGGCCAGCCGGCCGCGTCGCGCGCCCGCTCCCCCTGTACAGGAGCCGTCTCGGGAGCCCCCTCCCCACCAGTTCTCTCCCCTGGTTCACCTCTGCCAGACCCCGGGGCGATGCTCCCCGAGTGGGTTCGCGTCTGCGGTGGCTGACGCTGCTGCCTGTCGGGCAGATGTGTCCGCCTTGTTCTGGCTGCAGCTTTCGCCGCCGGGACTTGCTGGCTGTCGGGCACTAGTCAATTGGAGTTTTTGTTGACTTCCCAGGGTTCAAAAGGGCCTTCCAGAATGGGGGGCCGGAATTAATTCTTGGGTCTAACTTAAAGGAAGGCGCCATATTATTCCATAGGTGATGCTAATACCTTTGTGTTTTGTTATTTGTTTTTTAGGAAACATGCTCTGAACTGTCATAGAATGAAACCCGCGCTCTTCAGCGTCCTGTGTGAGATCAAAGAGAAAACAGGTAAGACGCTGTACCCCGCAGTGGGCCTGGAGACCCCCAAGGTGGGGGTCGGAGCTACTCCTTCGACTCTCCAGTTGAGAGCTGCTGCTTTTGGGCACCGCCATCTTTGATCATTCTCTCCTTCCCACGTCCTGATCTTGAGAAAAAACTGCAATAAATCTGGAGTCGATTTCTCAGTTCTGCTCCTAGTGTAAAATGAAGTGTAGGTATGGACCGGGCTGGGTCGCTGTCCCTAGGCAGCCACCCCAGGCTGCAGGCGGGGAGGGGGTCCGGAGCGCCAGCCGCCCTCTCTCCTTTCGCCTTGTTTGTGTGTCAGTTTTTAAAAGGAGCAACGGGAGACTGGATGCCAGGACCGAGTCCCCGGGAGAAGCATCGCCCGAACTTTGTTGTACTTAGACAATCTTAAGCTTCAGCTGCAGGGTTAGAAGAATAGATGCAATTGAACAGACCCCGGTAGCATGCTTGAATTAGTGTTTTAGGTGGGAAGACTATTTTAGAGAATTGAGGACCGGTAATGATGTGTAGATATATACAATGTATTACACCTGTTAATAGTTTTATTATTTTGTATCCTGAAGTCGTTACACTTGTAACTGTGCTTTTAATATATAAAGTCTATAAAGGTCTACAGATGGCAGGTTAAACAATTTTGAAGTGTCCAAATCAGGGAATATATAAGAAGATAGGTTTTGCAGAAGTGCTGGAATGGAAACTACAGGTACATATTAGGCAAATTTTTGGCAATTCGTTTCAATTTAACTTTCTTGTCAGACTTTTTTGATTGAAGGTCTTTTAGTCTTGAAGTGAAGTAACTGCTCAAATTGAAGTAGAGATTTAATTTGGATGTTTTAGTTTGTATTTGGCATTATCTTCCCTGTATGTGGCAAACAAGTACATTAAACAAGCTCTACTGTTGATTTTTTTCCTGTTCTTTTCTTTCTTCTTTCTTTTTTTTTTGTGTGTATGTTGTATATATGGTATTTTAAAGTTGCAGTTTTGAAAGTTGAGGCAAAGGAGAAAAAGTTGAAGTCCAGGATTTAGCAGTATCCAAGGGATGCTATTTAAAAGGTTAAATGTGATTGTGTTTAAATTGAGTGTACAAATAGCACAGTGCAAATAATTGTTAGGTTGATAGGCGAGTCGGCTTTCTTTGAAACAGATTTTTTGCTTTTCAGTACTATTTGGATCCTAAAAGTAATCAAGAAAAGATGATAAGTTATTGCTGTCTGTTAAACATACATGGTAAATCATAATAAACAGCAAATAGTAAGGGAGCCTAAACAGTACTTTTCCTGCTTTTCATTCACATATTATGGCTGGTTTCTTAATGCTCAGTGATCCTTTTTTGAATTACTAACTTTTATTTTGTGCTGATTTTTAGCTACCTTTAGAAAGCGTTGTGATTTAAAATAGTAGATAATTTTTATCTGACTGTAAAATAAGACATCCAGCATTAAGTCGTGAAGATTCTTAGTTTAGAAGCTTAAAAGTGTGCAATTCTCAGTAAACTCTGTTGCTTAATGTCCAAGGGTTTTCCTGCTATCAGGGCTCCACTTCAGTTTCTGCTGACAACTAAGCATGGGGTATTGACTATGTTGTGAATATTAGATTGATTTAACTTTATACAGCTTTATATTACGAGGGAGAAGGGGTGGATACTTATCGCTTCTCATCCCCTTCTTATTATTTATATTTATTTATGTATTTTTGCCTTTTTAAAGTTTTGGACTAGCTAGCTTGAGGTCTAAACCCAGCAAACTGCTTTTCATGTTGAGACATTTAGCAGCAGGCAGAATTCAATTAGAAAACATAAGTCCTTTAGTTACTTATTTGCACAGGACTTAGTTATACTATTCTGAAAGGATAGTATAGTCAACCACATGTCAAAGGTGAGTTACAAGAAAGAAACAAGTCTTTTCAGAGTCTGGGATTACTGGCAGGGAGAGCTTTGATAGGGCTGTTGCTATTTAAAAAGCAAGAGGCAGCTGACAAAAGAAATTTTTGTGTTTTAAAATTGTTTCTGGGGCTCTCAGTGATAACTTGTAAATTAGATCCTCTTTTTGTGCTTTGGCCAGTGGATCCACGTTTGCATGTTATCTCTTTTGTAAAAAGCCAACAGCCTACAAAGAGTAAATGCGGCTGTCTGGGCAGAGGCATCTTCCTGCCAGCCTAAGCTCGAGAGTAACGGGATCTAAGTAGAGTGATTGATAGGGGTGAAGCTGTTTCTCTCCTCTCCTTTCTCCCCTACTATCCATAGCTTCACCTTACCCTCCAAAACTAGTCTTAGAATGAGACAGGGATTCAGAATCCTCATTTTAAAATAAAACAGCTGTGCAGACATTAATGTTACCAAAGCAAAGAAGCAGGGCAGCAAATTCCAAGCCCCCCAACCCCTCCTGCCATAGTTATGCTTCAGAAACATGAACTTACAAAAGAAACATCGTAGAATAGTTGGATATTGCATCAATTTTTTTTAATCATTTCATTTAATCTAATAATACCTGCAGATTAATTCTTTATAATCTAGAGAAAGTTTACCTAGTCATTTATGAATAGAAACCAGGAACATTATGTTGATGACTCTATTCTGCATAATGGGGGCTTGAGGGTGAACTGTCACTTCAGTGGTTAATGTCATTTCAGTTGTGCTTTTCTTCTAAAATAAGACAAAATCATTAAAAAAAAAACCCATTTATTTGTAGATCTGCCAGTAGATTTTGAGGTTTCGGATCAGACAGTGAACACTGCCAGTTCTGATGCACATGGGGGATTTAGTTTAGAAAACATCTGTTTTTCCCCCCTACCAGATATGAAAAGATATTTTTCCCTTCTGACAGATAAATGGTTCATCTACTACAATTATATTATTTTCTTGTTGAGAGGTAAGGAAAGTATACTTTTACTAGAAGATGCTGCTTTTTCTTGAGAATGTATTCTTTTGTAAAATTTATACCATTATTTTTGGGCAGAAATGTCTCTCATTGTTGAATTGTGATACTTGTGCATTTTGAGAGCAACTGAAAAGTTGTAGGCTTTAAAATCATGATAGTTGTTTATTTTAAACTAAGTAACCAGTGAGATAATTGTTAATATGTTAAGATATTCTCCTGATTTTTAAAGCCATGTTTTATCATCTGTCTCTTATTAAATATCCCTGATGCCACAGGGTTTGCTCACCTGCATATCTCTTTTGGTGTTTTCCTGCACCTTTTTTTGGTTACCTTAATCTTAATTGTTGAAGTGCTTTCCTTTGTGAAATATTTCATCCTCAAAAATCTGCCTTCTTTTCCAAAGCCCTTAATTATGAGATTTTAAGTGAAGGAAATAGTTCTTTTTCAAGAAAAAAATATTTATTTTTAAATGAAATCTAATATTTTAGTAGATAATATGAATCATAATATTGTGACAAATGTTATGAATGAAAAAAATCAACACAACCTTTTCCTTTTTAAACTATAGGTTAAAATACTCTATGTTGATGGCTGCCAACCAAACTCTGATTTATTGCCACCACAAACCCTAAATAGCATTCATTTACTAGTAATGTCTAATGGCATACATGATGGTTTGCCAGATTTGTAGCCTTTGTGAGGCTTATAAGCAGGACTGACTTGGGAAGATCATAAAACTTAATGAACTTCTCTACTGCAGGAGGTGTCCGCAGGGGAAGAGAAAGGCCTGCTTGGTTGGGCTGGTTGAAGTATTTTTTACGTTTAAGGAGAAGAAAATGACTAGTAAAAATGCTTTACTTTTAAAGAAACCCTCCCTAGAAAGAGTCATAAGAATTTTAGATATTAAAACTAGATCCAGAGTATAGTTTACTAGTGAGGTTTTATATTGCATTTAGTGTATGATGTGAGATTAAACCTTTTATCTTTATTGCTATAAGTGTGACTAGCTTTCAAAGAGACAAGGCAATACTGTCATTCGACACCTCTAATTCTGTACCTACAGGTGTAAAGACTCTTTGGAGTCTTTCTGGTGTGTTTCTCTTTTTAAGGTTTCAGTATAAAAATCTGTTACATTTTTCTTTGTACTTTGCTGTGTGATTCTTTTAATTCCACATGTATAAAAACCATTTTTTTCAGGTGAAAATTTAGCAAGAAAGGTGAATATTAGTCTAAATGTTATTATATATTTTGTGTATGCTTTTAAGTTGTTCTTATACTATTTTCAATATAATTATCATCATTTGTTTCAAGTTTTAAAAACAGATGCACTGTTGCATACATGATTCTTTTTTATGTTTTCATGAAACATATTTTGTTTTAATGAACTTATTTTCCAGTTTTTAAAAACTTTTTATCATGGACAACTTTCAAATATAAATGCATGTAGAGAGAAGAGACTTTTGAAACTCCCGTGAACTCAGTGCCCATCTTCAGGAATTAGCAACAATTGGCCAGTCTTGTTTTCTCTGTAATTCCCATCATTCCAAAATAATTTTGAAGCAAATTTTAATGGATCTTTAATGTTTTAAATTTGTGTCAATTTTAGACAGGCATTAGGTCTGTTTACATTGGAAATAGTAAGTGATTAAATAGGAAAAATGCAAAGGCAATGCAAATTTATAACATTGGAAATGTTATAAATTATGTTGCTTTATCAATACATTTTTTATAAAGCAACTTAAGAATATTTTATCTTTTTTTTTCTGTTTTTATAGATTTGATATCTTACTGGAGCTTTTGTAGGAGGTTTTCAGAGAAGTTGTAAAAGAAAGGGATTTTTCTAACTTTCTTTATTCCTCTTCCCTCCTAACAAAATAATACATATAGCGTATTTGTAGAAAACCTGTAGAAAAATCTCATTGCCAAGCTGGTTTAAAACTTCATGATCTAAAGTATTATGTGGATATTATCTTTAAAATGTGGGGACATTTTCCAACCTTGTTATTTTTTTTTTTCTAATAAAAATATATTGAACTCTCTAGTCAATACTAACTTGATCTGTGCAAGTAATTCTTTTATGCCTTGGTTTTAGTGAACCTCATTTTATTACAGATTTCAGTAGTTTTGGTATTTTATTTGGGACTCATGTTATTTTATTAATTTACATAATTATATTCTGAATCAGAAGTCTATTAATACACTAGCAAAGGAGGCCCCTACTTGCCCCAAAGAGCACACTGGTTGAACGGCTTTCATAAAATGTACTTGTCTACATTTTTCATACTATGATGCTTTTCCTGTTAATTAATCTTGCCTGTATATTTTCATCTCAATTTATAAATTTTGTAAAAGGCTACTTCTGAGGCAGATTTAAATTAACATTTTAGTTGGATTATTTATATTTTGATACTTTATAGTGGTGTGGTATAGGATGAAGTTACATTATATGAAGTGGAACTATAAGAATTAAAACCTCATTTCATGAACCACTCCTTAAGTCATTCTTCACTTTATTTTGTACTTTTACCATGAGGTGTCCATTCAAAATAACTAACATATCAAGTTATATAAGGTTTTAGACTATCTTTTCCATACTCGTGTATGTGAACATCTTTAGATATTTATTAGTTCAATATTGACACTATGAAAATAATGTTTTATTTGTTTTCTCAGCAGCCTTGTGTTTTAGCCATTTATCAGTGTGATCAGCATGATTTAGGTATTAACTGACTGACAAAACTTACACTTTACCACCATCTTCCTCCCCACCCCAGCCCTTGTTGACCTTTTCAAGCATTTGCTGTACTTCAGTAGATCATTTGAATCTTTAAGTATGAAGAGAGTAAATAATTTATATCATTATGTAGTATAAATTGGTAAAAGTTTTCCAGAAATGGCTCTCAGATTTTTTACAAAGTTATTGAAGTTAATCAGACAAATTGCTATCACATCTAGGTGATAGTGCTATATTTAGTGAATAAATTAATAAGTAATTCTTGAATGAGCTACTGAAAAAATAAACCATCTTTTTATGCCTTCAAACCCAGAACATATTAAAAAATAAATTTCATTAATCTTCAACACTTGATTCTAATTATCCCTTTGTAGGCAGAATTGCAACAAGAATTTCTTCTGTATTATTTTTTCATAGATATATTCCATAGTATAAAATGTTTGTAGGTTTTAATGGTAAGTAGTTTACTTTGGCACTAAATTAGAATATATATCTAGCAAAAAAATTGGTGTGACAGAATATATCAAACTGAATTGGCATAGCATTTTTTTGCATAACTATGTCTACATAACAGGTTAGTATGAAAACAATTAGAAATATTTATGGATCAAAATAATTGTTGAAAGTTTTCTACTTTCAACTTAAGTGCTTTAAGGATGTTAAGCTGTTTGGACAATAACTCTTTTTTTGTGATCATATTAATGAGGACTTGGTATACAATGTAATCCTTTTAATGCTGATGATTCCTCACAATGTTTCCACCATTATTTGTGAGACTCAACATATGTTATGGCAAAATGATTTTTTTTTGTTTTCTTTTATGTGATACATCAGTTTTTAAAACGTATTTCTTAGGCATCAGAGTGCAGCAGGTGGCTTTTTACATTAAAAAATTCATAAATTTTAAATTCCCATAAAATTTTATTTCAAATTCAAATTAACTAATTGAGAATGTCAACATTTTCACTGTCTCTTTATTAACATTTATAATAGAACAAATGGTTGCATATAGAAATTATCTGTAACATAGTCTAAATTAAGATTCTAAACAGGCATTACAGATGCTGGTAACTTTGGCAATTATCATTTTTGTTTGGTGAACAGTAGTAAAACAGTGTGCGGTAAAAGTGTTTAGAGAGAGAGGATAAATAAATTGAACAGTTTTGCAATGCAAAGTGGTTTGTGGTGTTTTTGAGGATTTCTTGGCTCTCTCTTAACTGCTATTGTGAGCCTGGAGCAGATTTCCCCATTGCTAATGCCCTAGAAGTATTAATTCACTTTGATATGCTAATTAGAGGGCATTATGCAAGAAATGAGATTAAGTGGCAGCATGAAGCCATTTGCCTGTCAGTAAATTGAGAGCTTTAGCATCAGGAGGAGCTTTGTTTTTTTTTTTTTTTTTTTTTTTCTTTTAGTTTCTCTTGGTTTTGCATATAAATAAAATTGATTGAAAGGTCTAGAGAAGCTTCCAGAACATTGGTGGATTCTCCTCCCCTCCATGATTATTTAAACGAAATGTTACAGGATTTTTCTGAATATTAATTGACCTAATTGGAGATACTGAATATGAAGTTTTTATTGTACTGTTTCTATGTAAAAATTACTAAAATTTTTGTGTCACGCAGTCTTTTTTTCCCTGAAACATAATTTCATTAACATGGCTAACGAACTATTTATCCTTTATCTCTTTTCAGAAGCGTAAACTTCTTGTGCACCCATATCACTAAATTGAACTTCACAAGAATATTTTCTTCACTAGGGAAGTAAGGAAGAAGGTGAATTGGGCTTCAGAAAACTATATTAAATGAGCATTAACATTCTGACTTGAATCCATAAAAGCTGTAACAATTAGAATTCATGGTTAAACTGCCCTTTATGTAACCTGTGGAATTTATATTTCAGCACATGTCTTATAGGTAAGATTACTGATTACATTTTGTATGGAAGATGGAATTTCATACTTGATTCAGTTTTTGTTGACTTGTGTGGCCTAAGTTAGGCCTTGGAATTTTTCTCTATAAAGCTATTTTGTGATATTTCATATATTCTGGGGAAAAATGCATGAATGAATACTAGGATGGCTGTGGGGAAAGGGAGGAAGACAGAACTTCTGTGCCTATGAAGAGGTTAAGGTTTCCTCAAACATGGAACTTCAATCTGTAAACCATCTATAGAGGATGGAATTGCAAAACCCTGGGCCTAGCTGTATTTGCTGGGTATGGTTAGAAGGAAGAGGGTTTGGGTAAGGCATTCCTCTTGGGGCTTAGTTTTGGTGTCTGAAATTCCACCACTGTAGCTGTGGCTCTAGACCCAATAAACCATGTCTTCTCTTCAGAGCCATATGGATTATTTAGTCACCACAGCTGCCATGCGTGCATACTACCAAGGCAGGCATCTCTTTGGTGTGCATGTGTAACGCCCGTTAACGTTAATGTGAATTAGGAATATGCACACAGACAGGAGGATAAGTTTCTCCTGAGACAAAAGTCCTGATTACATTTCACTATGAAGAGGACTTAGTGCACCTTACCACATTAGCTGCTTTTCTAAATGAAACACTTTGTTACTTTAAATTCTCATACCTTCTCTAATTCCCTGAACTGGTTAAATCAATGAATCCTCATTAGTCTCTGATTACTTGGAAAATTTCATTTAAAACATATGAAGTTATTTTTGATTGAAAAGGGAACAAAAAGCTTTTGAAATTGCATGTTATTATTTAAACAAAAGGTTTCTACAGGCTTTCAGATGTACTAAGCCCTGCAAATAATTTATACAGGAATTATTGGGAAGGACTTATGAAATTCTTGAATGGCATTTGATGGGGGGGATCATTGTATTAAAAAATATATATATATGTGAAATGGCAAGCTTAAATGTGCATCTTACCTTTACCATCCAAGTGTCCTCAAATGAGGAAGAATTGACTTTGGTGGTCTTACAAGTTTCATTTTTCTTTCTTTTCTCCCCCCACCATTGTTTAAAAAAAAAACAAAACTGCGGATGAAGGTTGTTGGAATTCATAGTCAGATATATCATTTTCAACTTGGAATAGGAACTAGAGCAGGAAATTGATTTTATATTTATTATGAAAGCAAGAACTCTGCCACCAACTGACAGCCATCCATGTTTTA